>NC_057814.1:604885861-605127486 GCF_018294505.1 Triticum aestivum
AAGGGCTCGTAACAGGTCCATACGTCTAGCATTTTGGGACTTCGGCAATCTTCCTGCAATATTGTAAAGATAAACAGGGTCATCTAGATGAGAGTTAGCAACCCCGAGATACCAAAGCCCAATTAATTCTACTTTTTTTAGGACAATAAGACTGCACCTAATCCACAATTCAAAAAGATACCAGGCTAAACAATTCAAAAATAAAGGCTGAACCTAATCCCTGCCCTCTCGTGAATTGGGCGTTTCTTGCCGTTTGATTTTTTCTGATGGACATTCCTGAGCGTTGGATCTTCATTTCAGGCTATATTTCCCGTGAACTGGCTAAACGGCGTAAGGGTAGTTACTCCCGTAGCTTTTTCTCCAGCCATGTGGTTACTTGGGCATGTATACCGGGGCACCCCTATTTCTCGCTTTAAGCGAGAACATGGGGACGCCTCGCGTCGGGTGGAGCCCAGATGGGCCGGCCCAGCCACGCAGGAGGCAAAGGCCTCTTTTTTTTCTCTTTTATGTTCACTTTTTTCTTTATTTTCTTTACTTTTTTATGTTTTTAAATATTCTACATATATATATATATATATATATATACCGAAAATACTCTTCAAAAACGCATTAAAAATGTTGAACAACTAGTTCAAAAATGTTGAATGAATGTTAATAATAACAAGTATTTGAAACATGTTAAACAAGTATTTGAAAATTTTGAACAAGTATTTGAAATGTTGAACAAGTATTTTAAAAATGTTTAATAAGTAATAAAAATTTTTGAATGGGTATTTGAAAAATTTTGAACAAGTATTTAAAAATATTGAATAAGTATTTGAAATATTGAACAAGTATTTGAAAATGTTGAATAAATATAAAAAATGTTGATCGAGTATTTCAAAAATGTTGACCAAGTATTTTAAATTGTCGAATAAGTATTAAAATGTTGAACAGGTATTTAAAAATGTTGAATAAAATTTCAGAAACTGAAAAATGTTGAACACACATTTAAAAAATGTTGAAATAACTATTAAAATGTTCAACAAGTATTTGAAAATGTTGCACAAGCGTTCGGACAGTGTTGAATATGTATACAAAAAATGTTGACCACTTTTTAAAAAATGTTTTTAGACACATACGAAAATGTAGAGTGAAAACGAAAACAAACATAAGAAAAAACCAAAGAAAAACAATGAATGGAGAAGAAAAAGGAAAACCAAACAAAAAATGAAGAAGAAACAAAAATGGTAGCAAGAATGAAAAAAAAATGGAGAAGAAACAAAAGAAAACAGAAAAAGAAACCCGCCTCGGATATTGATTCCGTTGTAGCGTAGTTCTGGTCAACTGATTCGGGCAAGTATTGAGGTTGGTTCTCATATTTTGCTTGGGGAATTTTCCAGTCTACAATGGCTGCCTCGTATCTTCATGTTTTCAAATTATTATTACTGATAAAGAACCTAATTACGAGCCTTTACAATTGATACCTTCCCGGAATTTATCTTTCTTCAATTGCTTCGTTCACGTCGTATACTAGGTAAATTAAGGGTTCCATCTTGGAGCTTTTTTTTGGTACCAGTACACCATTGAAGCTGTTATATGCATACATATTATTAGTTACAGTTTTGCTAAAGCATATCTAAATGAGCCATAATTATTGCACATCTAAGTCCTATTTCATCTAATTCCCTTGATCACAACTGTCAAGTCCTCGAGCAGCATGGTAATGCGGCTTTCCATGATTACTGAATTCAGTGAAGCGGAATAATTTAAATAACAGTTAATAAGTTGTGCAATCACCCTGACCCTATAGCAACATGCTTCGGTACACTATGAACTTCAAATCTCAACCTTGTTCGTTCGATTAAAAATCTTCTTGACTTCTGGAAAAAAATTAATCTGAATGAAATATCTCATAACTCTGCAATGGGCGTGTTAAGAAAGCTCTTGACAATGGAGTTCTACTAGCAGAGGTAAGTTATTTTTTTTTCTTGATAAGGTATTCATGTATGCAATCACACCATAGTTTGAATAATGGTGCACCTGCTGGAATTTTGTCTATTTTGGGCCTAGCCCAATAGCAGTTTCAGAAATTCCTAATAAATCCTAGAGGCCCACGCAGCCCATTCGTGCAAGGCAAGAGGTGGAACTAAAGTTTAGTCCCACATTGCTAGTTTAGAGGGAGTTGGACCTCTTTATAAGGGAGGTTCTTTCTCCACTTGTATGAGCATGAGAACAAGAGGGACATCCACGCGCGCTCCTCCTCCGCCGCCCGCCTCGCCACGGGTTGCGGGAATGAGCCGATGTCTAAAGTTTTGCCACGCACGACGGGTATACGAAAGGTCACGCGGGAGCTGGAACGTTTTTCTGTAGTGGACACTGAATCCGAACGGCTCGCCTCTTCGGCTGAAGTCTATTCGCTTCGTCTCCCTCTGTTGCTTCACCTGCCGTCGCAGCCTGTTCGCCTCCTTCTCCTGTGCCTATATAAGAGAGGTCGCTCCTCTCCAGAAAGACACACCAGAAGATCCTCTTCCTCTCGCCACAAAGTTCCTGAGCACTGCGCTGCTGCTACGATCTTCCCCATCCCGACTTGCGGCGTGCACCGCAGGCCGGGACAGTAGGCCTCCGAAACCGCACCTTTTGAGTCCTGTACGGGAGAAGGGTGATAAGGTTTTTGGGGAGCGCTCAGCGCGACTACTGACTTCTTCGTCACGGACGCCCCGGACTCCGACGACTACTTCCCCGACGACGACTTCTTCCCTGACGTCGACAACCTCCTCGACGACATGGCTGGCGAGGACACCAACCCCAAGTCCAGCGCTTCTGCTGCTGCTGTCCCGTACGCATTCTTCCTCTTTCTATTAGAGGGCCTGCTACAGTTTCTTGTTCTACTGTTTGCCCTAGATATGTTAGACTCTGTTTCATATATGCACCTTGCTATACTGTCTGCTCTAGATGTGTTTAGTTACAGTTCATATATGAAGATGTTGTTTACCTTCTCTTTGTCAAATCGCATGACTTGTTTTATCACTGCTATACTAGTCGTGCTTTATCTAGTATTTCTGTCAATAAAATTATTCGGTAAATTGCTCATATTTCCAACAATCCAAAAACCTTATTATAGGCAATTTACCCCGAGTGGTTTTGCTGCTTCCATGAGACCTCCTATGTTTGAGGGTATCCACTATAAGAGGTGGCGCGTGAGAGCAGTCTTATGGTTTCAAACCATGAGTTGCTATGACGCCACTCTTGGCAAACCTGAAGGAGAGCTTGATGCTCAACAGGCACAAGCTTTTTAGAAAATGGATACTCTGTTTAAGGCTGCTCTCTTGAGTGTTCTTGGTGAGAACATAGTTGATGCTTATGCGTCAATTGATAATGGAAAAGATATGTGGGATGCACTCGAGGCCAAGTTTGGGGTGTCGGATGCTGGCACTGAGCTGTACATCATGGAGCAATTCTATGATTACAGGATGACTGAAGAGCGCTCCGTGGTTGAGCAAGCTCATGAGATATAGTCATTTGCTAGAGAACTTGAGCACTTCAGTTGTATGCTACCGGACAAGTTTGTTGCCGGAGGTATCATCACTAAGCTTCCTCCTTTGTGGAGGAACTTTGCTACCTTACTGAAGCATAAGAGACAGGACTTTTCCGTCCCGGATCTCATTGACACTCTTGATGTGGAAGAAAAGGCGAGAGCAAAGGACACACGTGTTCGAGGTATTGAAGGAGGATCTAGTGCCAATCTGGTACAGAAGAAGAACTTCCAGCCCCACAAGTTCAAGAACAAGGGCAAGTTTGATGGTAAAGCAAAGTTTGATGGGAAGAACAAGGCTGTGCACAACACACGAACTTCAAGAAGAAGAATGACAAGAAGAAAGGTGTTTGTCATGTGTGTGGGGATCTTGATCATTGGGCTCCTAGTTGCCCTAATCGCTATGACAAGAGTCATCCTGGGAAAGGCGGCAAGACCGCTAATGTTGTCATTGGAGACACTGACATGAAGGATGCTGGGTATGGTATATTTCCTACTATTCTTTCAGTATGTCATTCTCCTGATTGGTTGATTGACACGGGTGCTAATGTGCATGTATGCGGTGATATTTCCATGTTTTCGTCTTATCAGACCGTAGGGACTTCAACCGTGCTGATGGGCAATGGTTCAAGTGCTTCTGTTCGTGGTGTTGGCACAGTCGATCTGAAGTTTACTTCGGGTAAGATCGTGCGGCTGAACAACGTGCATTATGTCCCCTCCGTCAATAAAAATCTTGTTAGCGGATCTCTTCTGTGTAGAGATGGCTACAAGCTTGTCTTTGAGTCGAATAAATTTGTAATATCCAAGTATGGAACCTTTGTTGGTAAAGGCTATGAGTCAGGAGGCCTGTTTCGTTTATCCTTATCAGACGTTTGCAATAAAGTTGTTAATCATATTTGCAACAATAGTGAATCAAATGTGTGGCATTCACGTCTTTGTCATGTTAACTTTGGTTGCATGTCGCGACTAGCGAAGTTGAACTTAATCCCTAGTTTCACCACTGTCAAGGGATCCAAGTGTCAAGTGTGTGTGCAAGCTAAGCAACCTCGTAAGTCTCATGTGACTGCGGAAACGAGAAATCTTGCACCACTAGAACTCATACATTCAGATCTATGTGAAATGAATGGTGTTTTGACAAAAGGTGGAAAGAAATATTTCATGACGTTAATTGACGACTCCACTAGATACTGCCGTGTGTATCTTCTGAAATCTAAGGATGAGGCTTTGAACTTTTTCAAGATCTATAAAGCTGAAGTGGAAAACCAACTTGATTAAAAAATCAAGAGGCTTAGGTCCGACCGTGGTGGAGAGTATTTTTCCAATGAATTTGATGCTTTTTGTGCGGAACATGGTATAATCCATGAGAGGACGCCTCCCTATTCACCTCAGTCAAATGGGGTGGCCGAAAGAAAGAACCGTACTCTAACAGATTTGGTTAACGCCCTGTTAGACACATCGGGACTCTCCAAGGCATAGTGGGGGGAGGCGATATTGACTGCATGTCATGTCCTAAACTGAGTTCCCACAAAGAATAAAGAGATAACTCCATTCGAGGAATGGGAGAAGAAAAGATTAAAACTCTCTTATCTATGAACCTGGGGTTGTTTGGCGAAAGTCAATGTGCCAATTCCAAAGAAGCGTGCTACCTCTTGAGCACTGCGTTGGTTTTCCCTTGAAGAGGAAAGGGTGATGCAGCAAAGTAGCGTAAGTATTTCCCTCAGTTTTTGAGAACCAAGGTATCAATCCAGTAGGAGGCCACGCCAAAGTCCCTCGCACCTACACAAACAAATAAAAACCTCACAACCAACGCAATAAAGGGGTTGTCAATCCCTTCACGGTCACTTACGAAAGTGAGATCTGATAGATATGATAAGATAATATTTTTGGTATTTTTATAATAAAGATGCAAAGTAAAATAAAAGGCAATAAAAATACCTAAGTGTTGGAAGATTAATATGATGGAAAATAGACCCGGGGGCCATAGGTTTCACTAGTGGCTTCTCTCAAGAGCATAAGTATTACGGTGGGTAAACAAATTACTGTTGAGCAATTGATAAAATTGAGCATAGTTATGAGAATATCTAGGTATGATCATGTATATAGGCATCACGTCTGTGACAAGTAGACCGATTCCTGCCTGCATCTACTACTATTACTCCACACATCGACCGCTATCCAGCATGCATCTAGAGTATTAAGTTCAAAAGAACAGAGTAACGCTTTAAGTAAGATGACATGATGTAGAGGGATAAACTCATGCAATATGGTATAAACCCCATCTTGTTATCCTCTATGGCAACAATACAATATGTGCCTTGCTGCCCCTACTGTCACTGGGAAAGGACACCGCAAGATTGAACCTAAAGCTAAGCACTTCTCCCATTGCAAGAAAGATCAATCTAGTAGGCCAAACCAAACTGATAATTCGAAGAGACTTGCAAAGATAACCAATCATACATAAAATAATTCAGAGAAGATTCAAATATTGTTCATAGATAAACTTGATCATAAACCCACAATTCTTCGGTCTCAACAAACACACCGCAAAAGAAGATTACATCGAATAGATCTCCACGAGAATCGTGGAGAACTTTGTATTGAGATCCAAAGAGAGAGAAGAAGCCATCTAGCTAATAACTATGGACCCGAAGGTCTGAGGTAAACTACTCACACATCATCGGAGAGGCTATGGTGTTGATGTAGAAGCCCTCCGTGATCAATGCCCCCTCCGGCAGGACGCCGGAAAAGGCCCCAAGATGGGATCTCACGGGTACGTAGGTTGCGGCGGTGGAATTAGGTTTTCGTGGATGCTTCTGTTGGTTTGGGGGTACGTAGGTATATATAGGAAGAAGAAGTACGTCGGTGGAGCAACTGTTGGGGAACGTACTAATTTCAAAAAAATTCTACGCACACGCAAGATCATGGTGATGTATAGCAACGAGAGGGGAGAGTGTTGTCCACATACCCTCGTAGACCGAAAGCGGAAACGTTAACACAACGCGGTTGATGTACTCGTACGTCTTCACGATCCGACCGATCAAGTACCGAACGCACGGCACCTCCGAGTTCAGCACACGTTCAGCTCGATGACGTCCCTCGAACTCCGATCCAGCCAAGTGTTGAGGGAGAGTTTCGTCAGCACGACGGCATGGTGACGATGATGATGTTCTACCGACGCAGGGCTTCGCCTAAGCTCCGCTACGATATTATCGAGGTGTAATATGGTGGAGGGGGGTACCGCACACGGCTAAAAGATCGTAGATCAATTGTGTGTCGAGAGGTGCCCCCTGCCCCCGTATATAAAGGAGCAAGGGGGAGGCCGGCGGCCAAGGGAGGAGAGGCGCGCCAGGAGGAGTCCTACTCCTACCGGGAGTAGGACTCCACCCTTTCCATGTTGGACTAGGAGAGGAAGGGGGAAGAGGTGGAGGGGAGGAAGGAAGGGGGGCGCCGCCCCTCTCTCCTTGTCCTATTCGGACTGGGGGGGAAGGGGGGCGCGGCCCTGCCCTGGCCTCCTCTCCTCTCTTCCACCTAGGCCCAATAAGTCCCATTAAGTTACCAGGGGGTTCCGGTAACCTCCCAGTACTCCGGAAAAATCCCGATTTCACCCGGAACACTTCCGATGTCCAAATATAGGCTTCCAATATATCAATCTTTATGTCTCGACCATTTCGAGACTCCTCGTCATGTCCGTGATCACATCCGGGACTCCAAACAACCTTCGGTACATCAAAACATATAAACTCATAATGTAACTGTCATCGTAACGTTAAGCGTGCGGACCCTACGGGTTCGAGAACTATGTAGACATGACCGAGACACCTCTCCGGTCAATAACCAATAGCGGAACCTGGATGCTCATATTGGTTCCCACATATTCTACGAAGATCTTTATCGGTCAGACCGCATAACAACATACGTTGTTCCCTTTGTCATCGGTATGTTACTTGCCCGAGATTCGATCGTCGGTATCTCGATACCTAGTTCAATCTCGTTACCGGCAAGTCTCTTTACTCGTTTCGTAATACATCATCCCGCAACTAACTCATTAGTTACAATGCTTGCAAGGCTTATAGTGATGTGCATTACCGAGTGGGCCCAGAGATACCTCTCCGACAATCGGAGTGACAAATCCTAATCTCGATATACGCCAACCCAACAAGTACCTTTGGAGACACCTGTAGAGCACCTTTATAATCACCCAGTTACGTTGTGACGTTTGGTAGCACACAAAGTGTTCCTCCGATAAACGGGAGTTGCATAATCTCATAGTCATAGGAACATGTATAAGTCATGAAGAAAGAAATAGCAACATACTAAACGATCGAGTGCTAAGCTAACGGAATGGGTCAAGTCAATCACATCATTATCCTAATGATGTGATCCCGTTAATCAAATGACCACTCATGTCTATGGCTAGGAAACATAACCATCTTTGATCAACGAGCTAGTCAAGTAGAGGCATACTAGTGACACTCTGTTTGTCTATGTATTCACACATGTATTATGTTTCCGGTTAATACAATTCTAGCATGAATAATAAACATTTATCATGATATAAGGAAATAAATAATACTTTATTATTGCCTCTAGGGCATATTTCCTTCAGTCTCCCACTTGCACTAGAGTCAATAATCTAGATTACACAGTAATGATTCTTACACCCATGGAGTCTTGGTGCTGATCATGTTTTGCTCGTGGAAGAGGCTTAGTCAACGGGTCTGCAACATTCAGATCCGTATGTATCTTGCAAATTTCTATGTCTCCCACCTGGACTAAATCCCGGATGGAATTGAAGCGTCTTTTGATGTGCTTGGTTCTTTTGTGAAATCTGGATTCCTTTGCTAAGGCACTTGCACCAGTATTGTCACAAAAGATTTTCATTGGTCCCGATGCACTAGGTATGACACCTAGATCGGATATGAACTCCTTCATCCAGACTCCTTCATTTGCTGCTTCCGAAGCAGCTATGTACTCCGCTTCACACGTAGATCCCGCCACGACACTTTGCTTAGAACTGCACCAACTAACAGCTCCACCGTTCAATGCAAACACGTATCCGGTTTGCGATTTAGAATCGTCCGGATCAGTGTCAAAGCTTGCATCAACGTAACCATTTACGATGAGCTCTTTGTCGCCTCCATAAACGAGAAACATATCCTTAGTCCTTTTCAGGTATTTCAGGGTGTTCTTGACCGCTGTCCAGTGATCCACTCCTGGATTACTTTGGTACCTCACTGCTAAACTTATAGCAAGGCACACATCAGGTCTGGTACACAGCATTGCATACATGATAGTGCCTATGGCTGAAGCATAGGGAACATCTTTCATCTTCTCTCTATCTTCTGCAGTGGTCGGGCATTGAGTCTTACTCAATCTCACACCTTGTAGTACAGGCAAGAACCCTTTCTTTGCTTGATCCATTTTGAACTTCTTCAAAACTTTGTCAAGGTATGTGCTTTGTGAAAGTCCAATTAAGCGTCTTGATCTATCTCTATAGATCTTGATGCCTAATATATATGCAGCTTCACCGAGGTCTTTCATTGAAAAACTCTTATTCAAGTATCCCTTTATGCTATCCAAAAATTCTATATCATTTCCAATCAGCAATATGTCATCCACATATAATATCAGAAATGCTACTGAGCTCCCACTCACTTTCTTGTAAATACAGGCTTCTCCAAAAGTCTATATAAAACCAAATGCTTTGATCACACTATCAAAGCGTTTATTCCAACTCCGAGAGGCTTGCACCAGTCCATAAATGGATCGCTGGAGCTTGCACACTTTGTTAGCTCCCTTTGGATCGACAAAACCTTCCGGTTGCATCATATACAACTCTTCTTCCAGAAATCCATTCAGGAATGCAGTTTTGACATCCATTTGCCAAATTTCATAATCATAAAATGCAGCAATTGCTAACATGATTCGGACAGACTTAAGCATCGCTACGGGTGAGAAGGTCTCATCGTAGTCAATCCCTTGAACTTGTCGAAAACCTTTTGCAACAAGTCGAGCTTTATAGACAGTAACATTACCGTCAGCGTCAGTCTTCTTCTTAAAGATCCATTTATTTTCAATGGCTTGCCGATCATCGGGCAAGTCAACCAAAGTCCATACTTTGTTCTCATACATGGATCCCATCTCGGATTTCATGGCCTCAAGCCATTTTGCGGAATCTGGGCTCACCATCGCTTCTTCATAGTTCGTAGGTTCGTCATGGTCTAGTAACATAACCTCCAGAACAGGATTACCGTACCACTCTGGTGCGGATCTTGATCTGGTTGATCTACGAGGTTCAGTAATAACTTGATCTGAAGTTTCATGATCATTATCATTAACTTCCCCACTAATTGGTGTAGGTGTCGCAGAAACTGGTTTCTGTGATGATCTACTTTCCAATAAGGGAGCAGGTACAGTTACCTCATCAAGTTCTACTTTCCTCCCACTCACTTCTTTCGAGAGAAACTCCTTCTCTAGAAAGGATCCATTCTTAGCAACGAATGTCTTGCCTTCGGATCTGTGATAGAAGGTGTACCCAACAGTCTCCTTTGGGTATCCTATGAAGACACATTTCTCCGATTTAGGTTCGAGCTTATCAGGTTGAAGTTTCTTCACATAAGCATCGCAACCCCAAACTTTAAGATACGACAACTTTGGTTTCTTGCCAAACCATAGTTCATAAGGTGTCGTTTCAACGGATTTCGATGGTGTCCTATTTAGAGTGAATGCAGCCGTCTCTAAAGCATAACCCCAAAACGATAGCGGTAAATCAGTAAGAGACATCATAGATCGCACCATATCTAGTAAAGTACGATTACGACGTTCGGACACACCATTACGCTGTGGTGTTCCGGGTGGCGTGAGTTGCGAAACTATTCCGCATTGTTTCAAATGTAGGCCAAACTCGTAACTCAAATATTCTCCTCCACGATCTGATCGTAGAAACTTTATTTTCTTGTTACGATGATTTTCAACTTCGCTCTGAAATTCTTTGAACTTTTCAAATGTTTCAGACTTATGTTTCATTAAGTAGATATACCCATATCTGCTCAAATCATCTGTGAAGGTGAGAAAATAACGATATCCGCCACGAGCCTCAATATTCATCGGACCACATACATCTGTATGTATGATTTCCAACAAATCAGTTGCTCTCTCCATAGTTCCGGAGAACGGTGTTTTAGTCATCTTGCCCATGAGACACGGTTCGCAAGTACCAAGTGATTCATAATCAAGTGATTCCAAAAGTCCATCATTATGGAGTTTCTTCATGCGCTTTACACCGATATGACCTAAACGGCAGTGCCACAAATAAGTTGCACTATCATTATCAACTCTGCATCTTTTGGCTTCGACATTATGAATATGTGTGTCACTACTATCGAGATTCATTAAGAATAGACCACTCTTCAAGGGTGCATGACCATAAAAGATATTACTCATATAAATAGAACAACCATTATTCTCTGATTTAAATGAATAACCGTCTCGCATTAAACAAGATCCAGATATAATGTTCATGCTCAACGCTGGCACCAAATAACAATTATTTAGGTCTAATACTAATCCCGAAGGTAGATGTAGAGGTAGCGTGCCGACCGCGATCACATCGACTTTGGAACCATTTCCCACGCGCATCGTCACCTCGTCCTTAGCCAATCTTCGCTTAATCCGTAGCCCCTGTTTCGAGTTGCAAATATTAGCAACAGAACCAGTATCAAATACCCAGGTGCTACTGCGAGCATTAGTAAGGTACACATCAATAACATGTATATCACATATACCTTTGTTAACCTTGCCATCCTTCTTATCCGCCAAATACTTGGGGCAGTTCCGCTTCCAGTGACCAGTCTGCTTGCAGTAGAAGCACTCAGTTTCAGGCTTAGGTCCAGACTTGGGTTTCTTCTCCTGAACAGCAACTTGCTTGCTATTCTTCTTGAAGTTCCCCTTCTTCTTCCCTTTGCCCTTTTTCTTGAAACTAGTGGTCTTATTGACCATCAACACTTGATGCTCCTTTTTGATTTCTACCTCCGCTGCCTTTAGCATTGCGAAGAGCTCGGGAATTGTCTTATTCATCCCTTGCATGTTATAGTTCATCACGAAGCTCTTGTAGCTTGGTGGCAGTGATTGAAGAATTCTGTCAATGACGCTATCATCCGGAAGATTAACTCCCAGTTGAATCAAGTGATTATTATACCCAGACATTTTGAGTATATGCTCACTGACAGAACTATTCTCTTCCATCTTGCAGCTGTAGAACTTATTGGAGACTTCATATCTCTCAATCCGGGCATTTGCTTGAAATATTAACTTCAACTCCTGGAACATCTCATATGCTCCATGACGTTCAAAACGTCGTTGAAGACCCGGTTCTAAGCCGTAAAGCATGGCACACTGAACTATCGAGTAGTCATCAGCTTTGCTCTGCCAGACGTTCATAACTTCTGGTGTTGCTCTTGCAGGAGGCCTGGCACCTAGCGGTGCTTCCAGGACGTAATTCTTCTGTGCAGCAATGAGGATAATCCTCAAGTTACGGACCCAGTCCGTGTAATTGCTACCATCATCTTTCAACTTTGCTTTCTCAAGGAACGCATTAAAATTCAACGGAACAACAGCACGGGCCATTTATCTACAATTAACATAGACAAGCAAGATACTATCAGGTACTAAGTTCATGATAAATTCAAGTTCAATTAATCATATTACTTAAGAACTCCCACTTAGATAGACATCCCTCTAATCATCTAAGTGATTACGTGATCCAAATCAACTAAACCATGTCCGATCATCACGTGAGATGGAGTAGTTTCAATGGTGAACATCACTATGTTGATCATATCTACTATATGATTCACGCTCGACCTTTCGGTCTCCGTGTTCCGAGGCCATATCTGCATATGCTAGGCTCGTCAAGTTTAACCTGAGTATTCCGCGTGTGCAACTGTTTTGCACCCGTTGTATTTGAACGTAGAGCCTATCACACCCGATCATCACGTGGTGTCTCAGCACGAAGAACTTTCGCAACGGTGCATACTCAGGGAGAACACTTTTATCTTGAAATTTTAGTGAGAGATCATCTTATAATGCTACCGTCAATCAAAGCAAGATAAGATGCATAAAAGATTAACATCACATGCAATCAATATAAGTGATATGATATGGCCATCATCATCTTGTGCTTGTGATCTCCATCTCCGAAGCACCGTCATGATCACCATCGTCACCGGCGCGACACCTTGATCTCCATCGTAGCATCGTTGTCGTCTCGCCAACTATTGCTTTTACGACTATCGCTACCGCTTAGTGATAAAGTAAAACAATTACATGGCGATTGCATTGCATACAATAAAGCGACAACCGTATGGCTCCTGCCAGTTGCCGATAACTCGGTTACAAAACATGATCATCTCATACAATAAAATATAGCATCATGTCTTGACCATATCACATCACAGCATGCCCTGCAAAAACAAGTTAGACGTCCTCTACTTTGTTGTTGCAAGTTTTACGTGGCTGCTACCGGCTTAGCAAGAACCGTTCTTACCTACGCATCAAAACCACAACGATAGTTTGTCAAGTTGGTGCTGTTTTAACCTTTGCAAGGACCGGGCGTAGCCACACTCGGTTCAACTAAAGTGAGAGAGACAGACAACCGCCAGTCACCGTTAAGCAACGAGTGCTCGCAACGGTGAAACCAGTCTCGCGTAAGCGTACGCGTAATGTCGGTCCGGGCCGCTTCATCTCACAATACCGCCGAACCAAAGTATGACATGCTGGTAAGCAGTATGACTTATATCGCCCACAACTCACTTGTGTTCTACTCGTGCATAACATCAACGCATAAAACCAGGCTCTGATACCACTGTTGGGGAACGTAGTAATTTCAAAAAATTTCTACGCACACGCAAGATCATGGTGATGTATAGCAACGAGAGGGGAGAGTGTTGTCCACGTACCCTCGTAGACCGAAAGCGGAAGCGTTAACACAACGCGGTTGATGTAGTCGTACGTCTTCATGATCCGACCGATCAAGTACCGAACGCACGACACCTCCGTGTTCAGCACACGTTCAGCTCGATGACGTCCCTCGAACTCCGATCCAGCCGAGTGTTGAGGGAGAGTTTCGTCAGCATGACGGCGTGGTGACGATGATGATGTTCTACCGACGTAGGGCTTCGCCTAAGCTCCGCTACGATATTATCGAGGTGTAATATGGTGGAGGGGGGCACCGCACACGGCTAAAAGATCGTAGATCAATTGTGTGTCGAGAGGTGCCCACTACCCCCGTATATAAAGGAGCAAGGGGGAGGCCGGCGGCCAAGGGAGGAGAGGCGCGCCAGGAGGAGTCCTACTCCTACCGGGAGTAGGACTCCCCCCCTTTCCATGTTGGACTAGGAGAGGAAGGGGGAAGAGGTGGAGGGGAGGAAGGAAGGGGGGCGCCGCCCCCCTCTCCTTGTCCTATTCGGACTGGGGGGGGGGGGAAGGGGGGCGCGGCCCTGCCCTCGCCTCCTCTCCTCTCTTCCACCTAGGCCCAATAAGCCCCATTAAGTTACCGGGGGGTTCTGGTAACCTCCTGGTACTCCGGAAAAATCCCGATTTCACCTGGAACACTTCCGATGTCCAAATATAGGCTTCCAATATATCAATCTTTATGTCTCGACCATTTCGAGACTCCTCGTCATGTCCGTGATCACATCCGGGACTCCGAACAACCTTCGGTACATCAAAACATATAAACTCATAATGTAACTGTCATCGTAACGTTAAGCATGCGGACCCTACGGGTTCGAGAACTATGTAGACATGACCGAGACACCTCTCCGGTCAATAACCAATAGCGGAACCTGGATGCTCATATTGGTTCCCACATATTCTACAAAGACCTTTATCGGTCAGACCGCATAACAACATACGTTGTTCCCTTTGTCATCGGTATGTTACTTGCCCAAGATTCGATCGTCGGTATCTCAATACCTAGTTCAATCTCGTTACCGGCAAGTCTCTTTACTCATTCCGTAATACATCATCCCGCAACTAACTCATTAGTTACAATGCTTGCAAGGCTTATAGTGATGTGCATTACCGAGTGGGCCCAGAGATACCTCTCCGACAATCGGAGTGACAAATCTTAATCTCGATATACGCCAACCCAACAAGTACCTTTGGAGACACCTGTAGAGCACCTTTATAATCACCCAGTTACGTTGTGACGTTTGGTAGCACACAAAGTGTTCCTCCGGTAAACGGGAGTTGCATAATCTCATAGTCATAGGAACATGTATAAGTCATGAAGAAAGCAATAGCAACATACTAAACGATCGAGTGCTAAGCTAACGGAATGGGTCAAGTCAATCACATCATTCTCCTAATGATGTGATCCCGTTAATCAAATGACAACTCATGTCTATGGCTAGGAAACATAACCATCTTTGATCAACGAGCTAGTCAAGTAGAGGCATACTAGTGACACTCTGTTTGTCTATGTATTCACACATGTATTATGTTTCCGGTTAATACAATTCTAGCATGAATAATAAACATTTATCATGATATAAGGAAATCAATAATACTTTATTATTGGCTCTAGGGCATATTTCCTTCAGCAACATGGGCCCCTCGAGGGTGGAGGGCGCGCCCGGGGGGGTAGGCGCGCTCCCCTACCTCGTGCCTTCCTGGTTGCTTTCTTGACGTAGGGTCCAAGTCCTTTGGATCACGTTTGTTCCGAAAATCACGTTCCCGAAGGTTTCATTCCGTTTGTACTCCGTTTGATATTCTTTTTCTGCGAAACTCTGAAATAGGCAAAAAACAGCAATTTGGGCTGGGCCTCCGGTTAATAGGTTAGTCCCAAAAATAATATAAAAGTGTATAACAAAGCCCATTAATCATCCAAAATAGAATATAATATAGCATGAAGCAATCAAAAATTATAGATACGTTGGAGACGTATCAAAGCGCAAGCTTGGACCAAAGACCGTGGATTGTGTTTTCCTGGGTTATGCTTTTCATATCATTGGCTATAGATTCTTGGTTGTAAAACCTGAGGTACCTGACATGCATGTCGGTACGATCATGGAGTCGAATGATGCGACTTTCTTTGAAGATATCTTTCCAATGAAGGATATGGCTACCTCATCTAATTAGGAGATGCCTAGTTCATCGAACCAGGAACCAGTTACAATTACAGAACCTGCCATTTTGATGGAACACTTTGAAAATCCTGTGGAGGAGAACAATGAAGTTCCTACTAGGAGCAAGAGACAGAGTACTGCAAAGTCCTTTGGTGATGATTTTCTTGTGTATCTCATAGATGACACTCCCAGTTCTATTTCAGAGGCCTATGCATCTGAAGATGCTGACTACTGGAAGGAAGCAGTTCATAGCGAGATGGATTCCATCTTGGCGAATGAAAATTGGGAGATAACTGATCGTCCTTATGGGTGCAAACATATAGGATGCAAGTGAGTATTCAAGAAGAAGCTTAGGCCTGATGGTACTCACTAGTAGGAAAAGGGGCTTTTACCCCGGTTCATAAGGGCCTTTAGTCCCGGTTCTGGAACCGGGACTAAAGGGTCGTTACTAATGCCCTAGACCTTTAGTCCCGGTTCTTACACGAACCGGGACTAAAGGCCGTCCACGTGGTCGGTGCGGGGAGCCCAGGCAGGAGGGCCTTTGGTCCCGGTTGGTGCCACCAACCGGGACTAATAGGCAGGGCCTTTTGTCCCGGTTGGTGTCACCAACCGGGACCAATAGGCATCCACGCGTCAGCAGCTGGCAGGAGCTGAGGTTTTTGTTTTTTGTTTTGAAAGGGGGTGGTTTAGGGGTTTTGGGGGGTTAATTTAGGTGTTTCATATATTGTGTTAGCTAGCTAATTAATAGAGAGAAGTGTCCTCTCTTATCTCCGTACTTGGTTGACGCTACGTACTATATACGTATGGAGAGGAGTAGACACGCTAGCTAGTAATCAAATGAAGGAAACAGAAGATCGTCATGAACATATGCATACAAAGAGAAGTGTTTTCGACCACCTCTCCTTCTCCGAGATATTGGTCGAACAACAAGTTCTCGTATGTCTATCCGACACTACCGGCTACATATATACAATAATTATCTCTTATAATACAATCTCCTAATTAAATTGTAGGAACACAGGGTCCACATAGTATTCTCCGTTTTCAGTGATCACGTGGTCAAGGAAGAATGCCGCCAATTCCTCTTGAATTCCTCGCATACGATCTTCTGCTAGGAGTTCATCCCGCTTCCGAAACATCTAATTTGAAGAAGGGGGTCAATACATATATATATATATATATATATATATATATGAATAAATGAAACTCAACACAAATGATGGTAATAAAATAAAATTGTGAATATTATTGCTTACGCACTTCATATTGTTCTTCAGTGTAGCCCCGCTCACAGGTCGTGTAGCGGATGGACTCGCAAACGTAGTATCCACAGTAATTATTCCCGGGTTCCTGCCACAACCACTTTACAAGAAATAGAGGTCAATCTAACTGATAAGCAAGCATGCTAAATGGTATTGATGAAACTAGCGCTTGAATCACTAGGAGATGCGCGGAACATGCTACTATAGTACTTACTTTCGGGTGTTTAAATTGCAGCTTCTTCGGCAGTCCCGGAGCTTTTGTGGTGAATTTTCTCCAAACCCTGCCAGACAAAGAAAACAATTACTTGATATCAGGAAATGAACAAAGTTGCTGATATGGTGGATAATGATCGATTTAACTTACTTCTCGAGCATTTGAGTCATGTTCGCATAGTCCTGGGGATCTTTTCGTCTCGAGTCTAAGACGGTTACTACTCCCTGCTCAAGCTTAATCTCTAGGAGAATATAGTGGAAGCTGCGCATGCATGCATAAGTCATCAATTACATTACCATAACCTGGACTAATAAGGGAAACCGAATATGCACAAGACAGTAACACTCACTTGAAGTTGTAAGGAAAGAGTATTATATCTTTGTTTTGATTTAATACCAACGATTGTAGCAAGTTGGCCTCGGCTTCTTTGGGATCATGTTTTCAACCGTCCATATGCATCTATGAGATTTGTGTTAATGAACCCAATATCACCGATTTGTTTTTTCTTCAATTCGGCGATCTTCAATCTGCATAATATAGTGAGGATAAGTATAAATACATGCAATGAAAGAGCTGACCTATATAGAGAGACTTAATGACAGAAGTAGTACTACTTACAGACAGTAGCAAGTGATCGTTGTTTTATCGAGGGCCTTTTCATTGTAAAACTGGAAGAAATCCTCAAATGGAACATTCAGCAGATCAATTCCAACAAGGTCATGCTCCGGTTTAACTCTCAGCGTCAAAGTAGCCATCCCATCAGACTCTCTGCAGGTTTTCATGTACCAATCATGTAGTCTTCGCATCATCATTGATAGAGATCTTTCATCTTTGACGAGAGGCTTCCCGTAATGGTATTTGTGTTCGTCCACCTCCATGATTTCATAATGTACATCGTCGGGCAGGTAATCTCCAAGATTGCTATAACCGGGCACCATACTTGGATCATTAGCGACGATGTCTTTTGACACCTTGAGCGGGGGGCACGATTGGTTCGCTTGTTCACCGAGCTGGGCAATTTTTTCCCAGCTCGTCGTTCTTTCATCCTTTTATCACTGACAGTACTTCCCGACCGCTCCGCTTCGGCATATGTCTTTGCAAGAACGCGCTCATAGTTGCCTCTCGGCGGAGACTTTGGTGGTTTTGTCTGGGCAGCCAGAGTGCGCTTTGCTTTCACCGGATCTACCTTCTCCTCCGGAGGTGGATGTTTCTTTGCTTTCACCCCTTCAAAGAAGTTCTTCACTTCGGCTCGCACGATCTTCGTGTTCTCCTCCTCGGTCCTCTCGTATGGTAACTTCTCTGGAGTCTTCAGAGAAGGACCGAATCTGTATTGCCTCCCGCCTCTAGCAGCTGTACTGCTAGACGCCGACAGAGCAGATGGAGCGGCTGCGGCTGTCTTCTTTCCTTGCTTACGAGGCGGAGGAGAAGGACTACGACGCGCCGGAGCAGCCGCAGCGGCGGCGGGTCTCTTCCGCCCTTGCTGACGAGGCGGAGAAGGAGGAGGCTGGCTGCTCTGGCGCGCCGGCGCTGGCGGAGAAGGAGGCGGAGTGCCGCCACGCGCCAGAGAAGGAGGCTGAGTGCCCTGATCACTCGCCGGAGGAGGAGGCGGAGGAGGAGGCGGAGTGCCCTTACTCGCCGGAGCCGTTCAGTTCGGAAGCTTGATGAGCTCCTTCCGCCATAGGCACGGAGTCTTCAGAGCTAAACCCAGCCGAGTCTCCCCTTCACCGGTAGGGTGGTCAAGCTGGAGGTCCTCAAATCCCTCCCTTATTTCATCCACCATCACCCTAGCATATCCTTCTGGAATCGGCCGGCAGTGGTAGGTTGCGCCGGGTTCAGGAGGTAAAACAGAGCCAACAGCCGCCTTGACTTTGAAGTTCTGCCATTCCGCCATAAGGTGGCAATGTTGAGACTCCGTGATAGCATCCACAGGGTAGCTAGCAGGAGCCGCATGCTCCAGCTGAAGCTGCTCGGTGGAAGCCACGCTGCTTCTCTGCTGAGATGGCGGTGTAGCTTCGGGGGTAGTTTCGGCATCTCGATTGCCGTCTCGTTCCTCTAGCGCTTGAACCCTTTCGTGCAGCTTCTGAATTTGGATCTGCTCCACTTTTTTCCTCCTCTCCTGGGTTTTGTAACCGTCCGCGTCCGAAAAACCAGCCTTCCACGGAACGGAGCCTGGCGTGCCTCGTGTCCGTCCAGGGTGCTCAGGATTCCTGAGGGCCATTGTGAGCTCGTCGTTCTCTCTGTCTGGAACGAACGTCCCTTGCTGCGCTGCATCGATATAGTGCTTAAGCTTCTTGACGGGTATTGCAAGTTGCTCGTCCGTCCAACGACACCTCCCTGATACAGGGTCCAAGGTTCCGCCAGCCCCGAAGAACCAAGTCCGGCAACGGTCTGGCCAGTTCATTGTCTCTGGTTCGATCCCTTTATCAAGCAGATCCCTCTCAGACTTGGCCCACTTAGGCCGGGCTTTGAGGTAGCCACCTGACCCCGTGCGATGGTGAAGCTTCTTCTTCGCAGCATTCTTCTTGTTTGTCGCTGACATCTTCTTACTCTTTTCCGATGTCTTGTGGGCCACAAATGCGGGCCAGTGATCTCTGATCTTCTCATACCGGCCGATGAATTCTGGTGTCTCTTCTTTGTCGACAAACGTTTTCAGCTCATTCTTCCACCTCCTGAATAGGTCTGCCATCTTCTTAAGAGCATGAGACTTGATTAATTGCTCTATAACTGGCTTCTCCGGATCCTCCTCTGGCGGTAGGGTGAAATTTGCCTTCAGCTCAGTCCAAAGATCATCTTTCTGCATATCATTGACATAAGACACCTCAGGGTCTTCCTTCTTAGGCTTATACCATTGGTGGATGCTGATCGGGATCTTGTCCCTAACTAGAACCCCGCACTGAGCAGCAAAAGCATCCTTTGTCCGGAGGGGTTCAATCGGTTGGCCGTCGCGCGCGATTGCTGTGATCTCAAACCTTTCATCCGAGCGCAACTTTCTCTTCGGGCCTCGTCTCTTTACCGAAGTTGTGCTCGATCCGGAGGGCTAGAAAAAAGAAGAAAGACGAGTGTTAATTAATATGTGTACATACCAAAACAATGAATGCATCAATTAGCTAGTCAGCACAGGCTTAACTAATATATTTACCTGGCCGGACTCTGTTCGGTCACCGGAGCCGTCACCACGGGCTCCTTCTTGCACCAGCATTGGGTCACCGGAGCCATCATAATCATGTCTTTCCTCCTCCACTCTTCGATCACCGTAGCCTGCTTCTTCACCCTGTTCTTCCAGACCATCATTGTCATTAAGATACGACAAGATATCACCTCCGGCTAAGATTATGTCCCCCAACACCTCTTCTGCTTGCTCATCTCGTTCGTGCTCCATTGTTTCTGCAAATATTACAACATGGCAATTATTACACAAACATGACAGCAGGTGGATATATTAGTGCGAACGTAGACCTAGCTTATTCCGGGTTTGGGGTGGCCTAGGCAATGCTTCAAGGGTAGGGGCGCGGCGGGAGGGGGTAGGAGACTGACATCGTTTTTTCTAGGGTTTGGGTGTCCTCGAGAGTTTTGGTCGAGCGAGAGGGCCGGGGGATGCTCCCGTGGTATAAGTTATCACGGTCGAGAGGGGGTATACATATCGACCGTCCATCATGTCGAAGTTATCTGGGAGGGAGTTATATATATCGACAACGACGACATACATACACGGGAAAATAATGTTATCGGGGAGGGGGTATATCGACCCCCCCCACGTGTTGAAGTTATCAGGAGGGGGTTATATCGACAACGACGACATACATACACGGGAAAATAATGTTATCGAGGAGGGGGTATATCGACCCCCCCTCGTGTTGAAGTTATCCCCCCTCGTGTTGAAGTTATCGGGAGGGGGTAATATCGACAACGACGACATACATACACGGGAAAATAATGTTATCAGGGAGGGGGTATATCGACCCCCCCACATGTTGAAGTTATCAGGAGGGGGTTATATCGACAACGACGACATACATACACGGGAAAATAATGTTATCGAGGAGGGGGTATATCGACCCCCCCTCGTGTTGAAGTTATCCCCCCTCGTGTTGAAGTTATCGGGAGGGGTATATATCGACGACGACAGACCCGATAAAACATAAGAAAACGAAGAAGAAATAAAAAGAGGAGAAGAAGAAAGGAATAGAGGAGAGGATTGAAGAAAAAAAAGAAGAAAAAAAAGAGGAGAAGAAGAAAGGAATAGAGGAGAAGAAGAAAAAATAGAAACTATTCTATTTTTTCTTCTTCTCCTCTATTCCTTTCTTCTTCTCCTCTTCTTTTTCTTCTTTTTTCCTCTTCTTATTTATTTCTCCTCTTCTTCCTCTCCTCTTCTTCTTTCTTTCTCCTCTTCTTCGTCTCCTCTTCTTCTTTCTTTCCTCTTCTTATTTTCTTCTTTCCTATCCTTCTTTTTCTTCTTCCCTTCCTAGCTAGATATATAAAACTTTTCTAAAATTGTAACTTTTGCATATATAAAACTTTTCCATGGATCATCATTTCTCATATATATCGAATATATATCCATTGTCATATATAAAAACTTTCTATATATGAACAAAAAACTTTCTATGAACAAAAAAACATTTTTGACATATATATTCATACATTTTGAACATCTACATACATACAATTTTTTTTGTTCACATATACATTATAGCCACATACACATATACATCACATATGAACAAAAAAATTAAACTAATAAAAATAAAAAAACATATAGCCACATATGAACAAAAACATATAGCCACATACATACACATATACATTATATATATATGATCAAAAAACAATTAAACTAATAAAAAAACAGAGCCGGGGCGGCGGCTCTCACAGCGGGGGCGGCTAGGACGATGGCGACGGCGGGGGCGGCGAGGGCGCCGGCGCGCGGGGGCGGGACGGGGCGGGGGCGGCGAGGGCGCCGGCGAGCACGCGCGGGCCGGGCAGGGGGCTCGGGCCGCCGAGGCGGCGCGCGCGAGCAGGGGAGCACGAGGCGGGGCGGCGCGTGGGGGCAGGGCGACGGCGACGAGCACCGGGCGGCGACCCGTCGAGGCAAGGGCGCGGGGCGACGGCGACGAGGAGCGGGCGGCAACGGCGAGCACGGGCAGCCTGGCGGCGTCGGGGGCAACTGGCGAGGGATCTGAAAATTTCCCAAGTGTTGGCTTATACAGGCACACCTTTGGTCCCGGTTGGTGGCACCAACCGGGACCAATGCCACCCTTTAGTCCCGGTTGGTGCCACCAATCGGGACCAAAGGCCGCCGCTTCCCGCCCTTTGCGCTGCTGTAAAGGGACCTTTGGTCCCGGTTGGTGGCACCAACCGGGACTAAAGGGGGGGCATTGGTCCCGGTTGGTGCCACCAACCGGGACCAAAGGCCTTGCGCTGCCCGCGGCCAAAAGTTTAGTCCCACCTCACTAGTTGAGAGGGGCTCGGAGTGGTTTATAAGCCCCACTGCGGCTGCCCTCTCGAGCTCCTCTCAAATGCAGGCTTACGGGCGTAATGTCACACTGTGCTGTCTGTGGGCCTATTGGGCCTTCTGCGGGCCTGAATCCTGGCCCAGGTTGGGTTTCTAGTCGTATTCAGGCCGTGGTAGCCCAATAGGTGGCAGTTTTTTAATTTTTTTTCCAGTTTTTTGGTTCTGTTTTTTGCATTATTTATTTTCTTTTGTTTTTTGCTTTATTTTTTAATTCTTTTTGCTTTTAGGTCAGCAAAATTATAAACTGTCTGTTAGTGCCATTAGTTTTAGAAAAAATATAAACTTTCTATTAGTGCCATTAGTTCTTTATGAAAATTCTTTTTGCTGTATTTAGTTTTTTTGTTTTCTTTTTTGCTATATTTATTTTGTTTTGTTTCTACTTACAACAAAAAACTTATTTATTTTATTTTATTTTGTTTCTAAGTACTTATTTATTTACTTTATGATAATTCTTTTTGCTATTAAAGTTTCTATCAAAAAAAGTTCTTTATGAAAATTCTTTTTGCTTTTAATGATTAAAAATAAAAAAGAGGCGCAATGCTCGTTGATTTGCTTCAAGCCTTTCGGAATAGTGTAGACTGCACTGCACATAGCTCGATGCAGTCTACCTTATTCCTCAAGGCTTGAAGCTAAGCAACGTGAGCATTGCGCCTCTTCTTCATCGTCTCTGCACTCAGGGCTTATAAACCGCTCCTAGTGCCTCTCAGCTAGCGAGGTGGGACTAAAAAACTGCTTAGTAAGAAACTCTAGTACCGGTTCATGCCACGAACAGGTACTAAAGGTGCTCGTGGGGCCACAGCCTCATTAGTACCGGTTCGTGGCACCAACAGGGACCAAAGGGTGGAATTGGTCCCGGTTCGTGCCACTGGGCCTTCTGCGGGCCTGAATCCTGGCCCATGGATGGGTTTCTAATCATATTCAGGCCGTGGTGGCCCAGTAGGTGGCATAATTTTTAAGTTTTGGCCTGTTATTTTTCATGCATTTACTAATTATTTTGAGCTATAAGACCGTAAAATTGAAAAGCATTTCAAATGAACTCTGAAAATGTTGAAAGTTGGCATGGTATCATCATTTCATCCACATAGCATGTGCAAGAAAGTTGAGAGGGTTACGGCAAAAACTAGATGCACTTCTTGTACAAAACGGACAATGGTATCATACTCGTCTATTACAAAGTTGGCATGGTATCATCATAATAGTTGCGGGAGAAAGTCTTCACTTTTTCTTCGCTTGTGTCATTTGCTTATTGCGCCGTAACCATGGATAATCTTCATCGTTTATCAGGATGCTTGGGTCAGCCTTGACTTTGAAGGGAGGAATTTCATGAAACTTTTCATAATCTTCAGACATGTCTGTCTTGCCCTCCACTCCCACAATGTTCCTTTTTCCTGAAAGAACTATGTGGCGCTTCGGCTCATCGTATGATGTATTCGCTTCCTTATCTTTTCTTTTCCTCGGTCTGGTAGACATGTCCTTCACATAGATAACCTGTGCCACATCATTGGCTAGGACGAACGGTTCGTCAGTGTAGACAAGATTGTTCAGATCCACTTTTGTCATTCCGTACTGTGGGTCTACCTGTACCCCGCCTCCTGACAGATTGACCCATTTGCACTTAAACAAAGGGACCTTAAAATCATGTCCGTAGTCAAGTTCCCATATGTCCATTATGTAACCATAATATGTGTCCTTTCCCCTCTCGGTTGCTGCATCAAAGCGGACACCGCTGTTTTGGTTGGTGCTCTTTTGATCTTGGGCGATCGTGTAAAATGTATTCCCATTTATCTCGTATCCTTTGTAAGTCAATACAGTCGAAGATGGTCCCCTGGACAACGAGTACAACTCATCACAAATAGTGGTGTCACCTCTGAGACGTGTTTCCAACCAACTGCTGAAAGTCCTGATGTGTTCACATGTAATCCAGTCGTCACACTGCTCCGGGTGTTTGGAGCGCACACTGTTCTTGTGTTCATCGACATACGGGGTCACCAAGGTAGAGTTCTGTAGAACTGTGTAGTGTGCTTGAGACCAATAATATCCGTCCCTGCATATTATTGAGTCCCCCCTCCAAGCGTGCCTTTTCCAGTTAGTCTCCCCTCATACCGCGATTTAGGGAGACCTATCTTCTTAAGGCCAGGAATGAAGTCAACACAAAACCCAATGACATCCTCTGTTTGATGGCCCATGGAGATGCTTCCTTCTGGCCTAGCGCGGTTACGGACATATTTCTTTAGGACTCCCATGAACCTCTCAAAGGGGAACATATTGTGTAGAAATACGGGCCCCAGAATGACAATCTCGTCGACTAGATGAACTAGGACGTGCGTCATGATATTGAAGAAGGATGGTGGGAACACCAGCTCAAAACTGACAAGACATTGCGCCACATCACTCCTTAGCCTTGGTATGATTTCTGGATCGATCACCTTCTGAGAGATTGCATTGAGGAATGCACATAGCTTCACAATGGCTAATCGGACGTTTTCCGGTAGAAGCCCCCTCAATGCAACCGGAAGCAGTTGCGTCATAATCACGTGGCAGTCATGAGACTTTAGGTTCTGGAACTTTTTCTCTGGCATATTTATTATTCCCTTTATATTCGACGAGAAGCCAGTCGGGACCTTCATACTGAGCAGGCATTCAAAGAAGATTTCTTTCTCTTCTTTCGTAAGAGCGTAGCTGGCAGGACCTTCATACTGCTTCGGAGGCATGCCGTCTTTTTCGTGCAAACTTTGCAGGTCCTCCCGTGCCTCAGGTGTATCTTTTGTCTTCCCATACACGCCCAAGAAGCCTAGCAGGTTCACGCAAAAGTTCTTTGTCACGTGCATCACGTCGATTGAAGAGCGGACCTCTAGCTCTTTCCAGTAGGGTAGGTCCCAAAATATAGATTTCTTCTTCCACATGGGTGCGTGTCCCTCAGCGTCATTTGGAACAGCTAGTCCGCCGGGACCCTTTCCAAAGATTACGTGTAAATCATTGACCATAGCAAGTACGTGATCACCGGTACGCATGGCGGGCTTCTTCCGGTGATCTGCCTCGCCTTTGAAATGCTTGCCTTTCTTTCGACATTGATGGTTGGTCGGAAGAAATCGACGATGGCCCAGGTACACATTCTTCCTGCTTTTGTCCAGGTATATACTTTTAGTGTCATCTAAACAGTGCGTGCATGCGTGGTATCCCTTGTTTGTCTGTCCTGAAAGGTTACTGAGAGCGGGCCAATCGTTGATGGTTACAAACAGCAACACGTGCAGGTTAAATTCCTCCTGTTTGTGCTCATCCCACGTACGTACACCGTTTCCATTCCACAGCTGTAAAAGTTCTTCAACTAATGGCCTTAGGTACACATCAATGTCGTTGCCGGGTTGCTTAGGGCCTTGGATGAGAACTGGCATCATAATGAACTTCCGCTTCATGCACATCCAAGGAGGAAGGTTATACATACATAGAGTCACGGGCCAGGTGCTGTGATTGCTGCTCTGCTCCCCGAAAGGATTAATGCCATCCGCGCTTAAACCAAACCATACGTTCCTTGGGTCAGCTGCAAACTCAGCCCAGTACTTTCTCTCGATTTTTCTCCACTGCGACCCGTCAGCGGGTGCTCTCAACTTCCCGTCTTTCTTACGGTCCTCACTGTGCCATCGCATCAACTTGGCATGCTCTTCGTTTCTGAACAGACGTTTCAACCGTGGTATTATAGGAGCATACCACATCACCTTCGCAGGAACCCTCTTCCTGGGGGGCTCGCCGTCAACATCACCAGGGTCATCTCGTCTGATCTTATACCGCAATGCACCGCATACCGGGCATGCGTTCAGATCCTTGTACGCACCGCGGTAGAGGATGCAGTCATTAGGGCATGCATGTATCTTCTGCACCTCCAATCCTAGAGGGCATACGACCTTCTTTGCTGCGTATGTACTGTCGGGCAATTCGTTATCCTTTGGAAGCTTCTTCTTCAATATTTTCAATAGCTTCTCAGATCCTTTGTCAGGCACAGCATTCTCTGCCTTCCACTGCAGCAATTCCAGTACGGTACCGAGCTTTGTGTTGCCATCTTCGCAATTGGGGTACAACCCTTTTTTGTGATCCTCTAACATGCGATCGAACTTCAGCTTCTCCTTTTGACTTTCGCATTGCGTCCTTGCATCGACTATGACCCGGCGGAGATCATCATCATCGGGCACTGGTTCCTCTTGATCTTCAGCAGCTTCCCCCCTTGCAGCATCATTGGGCACATCGTCTGGTTCCTCTTGATCTTCAGCAGCTTCCCCGTTGCAGCATCACCGTATTCAGGGGGCACATAGTTGTCATCGTCCTCTTCTTCTTCGCCGTCTTCCATCATAACCCCTATTTCTCCGTGCCTCGTCCAAACATTATAGTGTGGCATGAAACCCTTGTAAAGCAGGTGGGTGTGAAGGATTTTCCGGTCAGAGTAAGACTTCGTATTCCCACATATATGGCATGGACAACACATAAAACCATTCTGCTTGTTTGCCTCAGCCACTTCGAGAAAATCATGCACGCCCTTAATGTACTCGGAGGTGTGTCTGTCACCGTACATCCATTGCCGGTTCATCTGCGTGCATTATATATAATTAAGTGTGTCAAACACCATTACAGAACATCATGAATAGATAATTAAGTGACCAAATTAATAGAAGTTCATCATCATATTAGAACCAAAGTACATACATAGTTCTCATCTAACAACATATATATAGCTCTCCAGAGCATCTAATTAATTAAACCATACATTGAAACTATGTAAAACATTTCAATGCGAAAACAAATGCGATCATAATGGCAACCAAGGTAACAATTGATCCAACGGCATAATGATACCAAGCCTCGGTATGAATGGCATATTTTCTAATCTTTCTAATCTTCAAGCGCATTGCATCCATCTTGATCTTGTGATCATCGACGACATCCGCAACATGCAACTCCAATATCATCTTCTCCTCCTAATTTTTTTTTATTTTTTCCTTCAAGTAATTGTTTTCTTCTTCAACTAAATTTAACCTCTCGACAATAGGGTCGGTTAGAATTTCCGGTTCAACCACCTCCTAGATAAATAAAATCTATGTCACGTTGGTCGGTATATTTGTCATAAAAATAAATGAACCAAATAGTTATAAAAAGATAATATATACCACACCCGAATCATAGACAGGACGAGGGCCGACGGGGGCGGATACCAAAACCATCGCACTATGTAATAAGAAGGAATAATAAAAGTAACAAAATTAGACAAGTAACTATCTAAAGTAAGAATTTTTTCCTTTCAGAAAGAAGATAAGAACAAGAGGCTCACCACGGTGGTGCTGGCGATAAGATCGGCGCGGGCGATCGACGGCGGTGAAGACGGGGACGGGACGTGACGGACCGCTAAACCTAGACAAATCTCGGGGAAAATGGAGCTCGGAGGTCGAGTTTCGAGAGGACAAAGATTAACTAGTGTGGCTCAGACATTTCATCGAACACCTCATGTGCATAGGAGGTGAGCTAGAGCACCCAAATGCCCTCCCCTCGCCGGCCAGAAAAAACAGAGCACTCTGGAGTGCTCTGCTGTGGCGATGGGGTATATATAGGGAACTCATTGGTCCTGGTTGGTGGCACCAACCGGGACTAAAGGCCTTTGGTCCCGATTGGTGCCACGAACCGGGACCAATGCCCCCTTTAGTCCCGGTTGGTGGCACCAACCGGGACCAAAGGCCTTGTGCTGAAACTGGCGCGGTGCGGTGGGATGTTTAGTCCCACCTCGCTAGCCGAGAGGCTTTGACAGTGGTTTATAAGCGCAGCTGCGCTGACCACTTCGAGCTCCTCTCAAATGCAGGTTTACGGGCCTATTCTATCACTATTTGCCTGTGGGCCTGCTGGGCCTTTTGCGGGCCTGAATCCTGGCCCATGGATGGGTTTCTAGTCGTATTCAGGCCGTGGTGGCCCAGTAGGTGGCATAATTTTTTTCCTCTGTTTTTTTCTCTTTTGCTTTATTTGTTTTGTTTTGTTTCTACTTACAACAAAAAACTTATTTATTTTATTTCTAATTACTTATGTATTTTACTTTAATTATTTTATTTTTATTTATTTTACTGCTGCTCTTTTTATTTATTATACTGCTGCTATTTTTACTTAATTTATTAAGGTTTATTTATTGTAGTTACTATAGTTTATTTTATTTTATTTTATTAAGGTTTACGAGCTGTGGGAGGGACGAGGGGTGGCGACGTGCTGTGGGACACGATGCAGGGGCCGAGGAGGGGATTTAGGGTTAAGTTTTTATACGGGAACGGTTAGACGGGCTTTAGCGGGCTTTCACCGGGCTTGTGGGGTTTTACCAGGTCATCGATGAGAGTTTCCAAAAATGTCATTAGAAATCCGTCATGGATTAACAGGTTTCTTGTAGTGATATGTCGAGCACAATGAGTGGTGATCGTCCGGCCTCCCACTCGCACGCAGCCGCCGCCACCCTCCCGCTCGCTCGCCGCCGCCGTCGTCACCAGTCCCGGCCATGGCGCCGCCGCTGCCGTCGTGCCCCTGAAGACCTATTCATCTTCCCTGAAGGTGATCCTGTGTCAGATCCTCGACTTAACCCGCGTGGACCGGCTCGTGGGTCACTGACAGTGGGTCCCTTGGGCCCACTGGTCAGGTTTGACCAGTCGCCCCCGCCTCCTTCCTCCTCTGGCCGAACAGAGGCAGGGCTCCGGCGATCAACGCCGGCGAACGGCGGCTCCTCGCGGGGTCCTGAGGGCGGGGATGGATCCGCCAGGCCGGGGAGGTCCTCCCGGTGGTCGAGGACGTGGCGGGGATGGAGGGAGTCGCCGGCGGCGAGCTCCGCGGCGGACGGTAGCTTCGGGAGGTTTGGGGCTTTGGCCTACGGTGGTTCCCCGACGCAGCTGAGGGTTTGGGCGGCTCCGCACAGTCGAGGGGAGGAGGATGGTGGTGCTATACGGACCGGGGGGGGCTCTGGTTGCGACTGAATGGACCGCAGGGCGGCGGCGGTGAAATTCCCTGTATAAAAAAATGAACATAGATGCGCTTATAGAGAAAATTAAACCTAAATTCACAGTAAATTTCAATTTACTGTGAATTTAGGTGAAATTCCCTGTATAAGGGCATCTATTTTCACTTTAAGAGAAGCTCAACAAGGCATAGAGGGACGGGCTTATAAACTGGTGTGAGCGCCCTTCGGTTGGCGAGGTGGGACTAAACACTGGCCGCAACTAGGACCAACCCTTTAGTCTCGGTTTGTGGTATGAACCGGGACTAAAGGGTGGTGGGCTAGGAGCGTGGACCTTTGGTCCCGGCTTGTCCCACCAACCGGGACCAAAGGGGCCGGACGACCGGGACCAATGCCCCCACGAGGCCCGGCAGGCCCCTGGCCGCACGAACCGGGACCAATGCTCACATTAGTCCCGGTTCATGACTGAACCGGGCTAATGTGAAAACTGCCCTGTGACCTAAGCCCTGTTTTCTACTAGTGACTATTGAAAAGTACAAGGCTCGGCTCGTGGCTAAGGGTTATACCCAAAAGGAAGGTGAAGACTTCTTTGATACTTACTCACCTGTGGCTCGACTGACCACTATTCGAGTTCTGCTTTCACTAGCTGCCTCACATGGTATTCTCGTTCATCAAATGGATGTTAAGACTGCTTTCCTAAATGGAGAGTTGGACGAGGAAATTTATATGGAACAACCAGATGGGTTTGTAATAGATGGTCAGGAAGGGAAATTGTGCAAGTTGCTGAAGTCTTTGTATGGACTCAAGCAAGCACCCAAACAGTGGCATGAGAAGTTTGAAAGAACTTTAACAGCTGCAGGCTTTGTTGTGAACGAAGCTGACAAATGTGTGTACTATCGCCATGGTGGGGGCGAGGGAGTTATTCTTTGCTTGTATGTTGATAACATACTGATTTTCGGAACTAATCTGAATGTTATTAAGGAGGTCAAGGATTTCCTATCTCGCTGTTTTGAGATGAAGGATTTAGGAGTGGCTGATGTCATTCTGAGCATCAAGTTGTTGAGAGACGATGATGGTGGGATTACATTGCTTCAATCTCACTATGTGGAAAAGATCTCGAGTCGCTTTGGCTATAGTGACTGCAAGCCCTCTCCAACACCATATGATGCTAGCGTGCTACTTCGAAAGAACCGAAGAATTGCTAGAGATCAATTGAAGTATTCTCAGATTATTGGCTCGCTTATGTACTTAGCCAGTACTACAAGACGTGACATCTCTTTTGCTGTTAGTAAACTGAGTCGGTTTGTCTCAATACTAGGAGATGTGCATTGGAAAGCTCTAGAGAGAGTTTTGCGTTATTTGAAAGGCACTGCGAATTATGGAATTCACTACACTGGGCACCCAAAGGTGCTTGAAGGGTATAGTGACTCAAACTGGATCTCAGATGCTGATGAGATAAAGGCTACGAGCGGATATGTATTCACTCATGGAGGTGACGCTGTTTCTTGGAAGTATTGCAAGCAGACCATCTTAACGAGGTCAACAATGGAAGCAGAACTCACATCACTAGATACAGCTACGGTCGAAGCAGATTGGCTTCGTCGGCTATTGAATGACTTGCCGGTTGTTGAGAAACCTGTACCGGGTATCCTTATGAACTGCGACAATCAAACTGTGATCACGAAAGTGAGCAGCTCAAAGGATAATATGAAGTCATCAAGACATGTTCAGAGAAGGTTAAAGTCTGTCAGGGAAATGAGAAACTCCGGAGTTATTGCATTGGATTATATCCAAACGTCTAAGAATCTGGCAGATCCTTTTACTAAGTGTCTATCACATAATGTGATAGATAATGCATCGAGGAAGATGGGTATGAGACCCACAATATGAGTTGTTCATAATGGTAACCTATTCTTTGTGATCGGAGAGCCTGTGAATTAGATGTGGAAGACAAGCTGTTGGTCAACTGAGAGGAGAGTATCCTTACTATTAATAATACCACTCCATGAAGATGCAATACTCTTCTAATCTGCATGGCAAGTTGATGTATATCTTAATGTGTTCTAAGTGGCTCATTGAAGCAAAGATGTCGTCCTGCAGAACATCTTTTGAAGAACGCACCTATATTAGTCTGATTGTTAAACGTCGCAATCTATGAGAGTAGGGTTCTCTCTAGTAAACTCATGAAAGGTCTCGGAGTATGACGCATAAGCTCCACCCGCGGGGAAGACCCACGGTAGCCACGTATCGGTCAAGGTTTTATGTGAAGCTAGATTCGCAGAAAACTTGCAGTTCAAGGCCCAATCCACTATCCAAGTTGCTTACTAGTGTAGCATAGAGTTCTAGGTGGAAGTTCAACTTAATAGTCTCCACTATAGTACCGGTATATAAAACAGTGTTTTGGAACCAAAGGCAAATTTTGTGTGCCTCTGGGATCTGATGGGGGATTGCTGGAATTTTGTCTATTTTGGGCCTAGCCCAATAGCAGTTTCAGAAATTCCTAATAAATCCTAGAGGCCCATGCAGCCCATTCGTGCAAGGCAAGAGGTGGAACTAAAGTTTAGTCCCACATTGCTAGTTTAAAAGGAGTTGGACCTCTTTATAAGGGAGGTTCTTTCCCCACTTGTATGAGCATGAGAACAAGAGGGACATCCACGCGCGCTCCTCCTCCGCCGCCCGCGTCGCCGCGCCACGCCACGGGTTGCGGGAACGAGCCGATGTCTAAATTTCTGCCACGCACAACGGGTATACGAAAGGTCACGCGGGAGCTGAAACGTTTTTCTATAGTGGACACTGAATCCGAACGGCTCGCCTCTTCGGCTGAAGTCTGTTCGCTTCATCTCCCTCTGTTGCTTCACCTCCCGTTGCAGCCTGTTCACCTCCTTTTCCTGTGACTGTATAAGAGAGGTCGCTCCTCTCTAGAAACACACACCAGAAGATCCTCTTCCTCTCGCCAAAAAGTTCATGAGCACTGCGCGGCTACTACGATCTTCCCCATCCCGACTTGCGGCATGCACCGCAGGCCGGGACATTAGGCCTCTGAAACCGCACCTTTTGAGTCCTGTACGGGATTAGGGTGATGAGGCTTTTGGGGAGCGCTCAGCGCGACTACTGACTTCTTCGTCACGGACGCCCCGGACTCCAACGACTACTTCCCCGACGACGACTTCTTCCCCGACGTCGGCAACCTCCTCGACGACATGGCTGGCGAGGACACCGACCCCAAGTCCAGCGCTTCTGCTGCTGCTGTCTCGTACGCGTTCTTCCTCTTTCTATTAGAGGCCCTGCTACAGTTTCTTGTTCTAGTGTTTTCCCTAGATATGTTAGACTCCGTTTCATATATGCAATTTGCTATACTGTCTCCTCTAGATGTGTTTAGTTACAGTTCATATATGAAGATGTTGTTTACCTTCTCTTTGTCAAATCACATGACTTGTTTTATCACTGCTATACTAGTCATGCTTTATCTAGTATTTCTGTCAATAAAATCATTCGGTAAATTGCTCATATTTCCAACAGCACCTCCTTTCAATGGTCTATGCCGATACAGTTGACGATCCTGAAAAGTACAGGATCAAACTTAGAGAAAACTTTCCGGACATCAAATTTGTGGTTGCAAAGAAAGCTGGCCGTCTCTACCCTTCTGTTAGTGGAGCAAGTATATTTGCAAAGGTATTTCCTTGTGAAAGTTTTCCTATGTGACTACTACGATGCCCCCCAACAAACAGATAATGTAGTGCAAGAGTCAAGACTCACATATATGGGCTTATATTGTTATGAGATGTTACAGCCAAGTCGCAGGTTGCTGAATAAATAAAGATCACAACCCTCAGTGTACTTAAATTACTAAGAAAATATACACATGAGCCTAGCTCAACTGGTTGGGGGAGTGGATGTACAAACCCAACATCTGGGTTCAAATCCTCACAAAGACGAATTTATGTTCCTATTTATTCTTGAGGACCAAACTTTCCTCCGCCACCGCCGCCGCCTGATCTCCCGCCTCCGGCCACCTCCTTCACAACAGAGACTAGATCCGAAACCTCTCCTCACCCTCTCTCCATCCTTCCTGGAGTCCAGTGCTCAGGGGCGACCTCCCTCCCTCCGCCGGCGTAGCCAGCTCGTCTCCCTCCCTCCCTCGCCGCCGCATGAGGCTGGCATTGGGAAAGCCCGTGGCGCAGCCTGGGACTTCGGCGGCGGGGCCCTTGTTGTGTCGCCTTACGCTGGAGAGCGATTGGATCTAGGGCGGCGGCCCTTCCCGCGAGGTCCCTCCATGCTACAGCGAGCGGCGGGGCTAGCATGGTGTCGGTGGTCTGGTCGGACGGCCGATGGATTTTCGGTGAACGAGAGCTAGGGTGGCTGCTCTGGCGGTCGGCGGCGCCTGATCTGGCCGCTGTCCTCCGACCCTGATCGGTGTGCTTCTCTCCCGTGGGTTCCTGGTGGTGTCGGCATGCCTTGCTGGACCCTGACTGGTGACCACGGGTGAAGCTGGTGGAGGAGATCCAGATTGGGGGAAACCCCTTTGTCGGCCCCGGCCGGCCACACCGACGACGACGCTCATGGGCGCCGCTTTTCTTCTTGGAGACGTCGGTCTACGTCTGCTCCTCCACTTCCCCCCTACATGCCTCTCGGGTGAAAACCCTAACTTCGGTGGGCGACGGCGGCGTCTTTGACGTCGTGACCTTCCTGAAAGACGTCGTCTTGAGGGCTGAGTGGTGGTGGGCACTGTGTGGCTCCTTGACGGTTGCTGGTGGCACTGTGTGGCTCCTTGACGGTTGCTGGTGGTGGGCACTGCTTCGGGGGAAACCCTAGGATCCGGTCTTCCAGATCAGACCATGATGGTACTGCGGTGTCGTTTCTCTCTTGGGAGTATCGTTTTTGGAGCAGCGCTAGATGGCAGAGGCAGGAGGTGGAGCAGCTCCTTCTTGCACGGAGCTTTGGTGGAGCTGTCAAGTCATGCCTGCCGACAGGTGCTACGCTGAGTCATGTCTGGTTGGAAGGTGGTACGCACGACAGTCTTCCAGAGTCTTCGCGCCTGGATGGATGAGTGCAGGGCGGTGGCGCCGTGTTGCCGTCGACGGATGTCCGGACTGGCAAGGATGATGCGGATCTCTCTCGTGAATATGGGTGAGTGGTTCGATAATTATGGTGGCTTCTAAAGCGTGTGCATGTGGTGTGCGCTTTCGGTCTGCTGCACCAGCTATTGGTCCCAATACGTTATGTGGATGGATCGGCGAGGAAACCAGTTTTAGATATGGAGAGTGAGAGCACTCCATATTATTGAGTTTGTAGGTGTGAGTGGTGGTTTCGGAAGGATTGATACATGTTTTTGTCAGACCTTTGTGGAATAATTAATAAAGATAGCTACATGCATCGATCGATGCAGAGGTCGGGGGTTTAACCTCCTTTTCTAAAAAACGTACTTTATGCTAATTTAATATAACAAAGTAAAATGCCTTCATATACTTCCATCAGCCCCTAATATCGCACATACGCGCATCTTCAATGATTTAGTCTAAACAGCAGTCTTACTAAATCGCAGTCTACTGAGATTTGATGCTATAGCTATATTCGTCAGATCTTATAATTTTTTCTTTTAGTTTTTTTTTCTTACATGTTAGTCACTTGACCGAGACTTGCCACACCCTCTAAAAAATATTTATAAATCTGGATGAATCAATTAGTGATCCCTGGAATATCGTAGCAACGCAGTCGATGATGACTCAGAGGAAAGAGTGGTGTTGCCGGTGCTATCCGAAGAAGAGCGAACACAACCGGAGTTGGAGCTCTCAACGGAGAAAGACCCGTACGGGCCAGATGACGCAGGGTCCGGCACAGTCCTGTACATATGCAGAGCGAGTGCCGGCAGCCTCGCCTCATCGGACTGCAGGACGTGCATTGCCTGGGCGACAGATGGCCGCTCGCTCCGTTCCGGGTGCGCGCACCAGAGCCCGACGATGAGCACCCGCACCATCCACTGCTCGTCGGCCTCGTTACCCCTCAGCCGCTCATCCGCCGCGTCGAGGATCGTGTTCCTGCCATACATGCTCCACACCCACCTGAGCAGAGTGAAGGATTTCCCCGCGGTCTCCGTCACCGGCCGCCGGCCGGAGACGATCTCCAGTAGAACGATGCCGAAGCTGTAGACATCGGACTCAGTGCACGGCCGACGCGTGTTGACGAACTCGGGGTCGATGTAGCCGGCGGTGCCGAGCACGGCCTTGGTGGTCTGCAGCAACCCAGTATCGTGGTCGACGAGCCGGGCCAATCCGAAGTCCCCGAGCTTGGTGCTCATCGATGAGTCCAGCATGATGTTGCTGGGCTTGATGTCGCCATGCACGATGCACTGCTCCCATTCTCCGTGGAGGTAGCGCAACGCGGATCCCAAGCCGAGGATGATATTGTACCTCTGTGGCCATGTGAGATGCTTTCTGTCCTTGTTGTAGAGGTGCCTGTCTAGGCTGCCCTTTGCGACGAGCTCGTAGACAAGCAGGAGCCCCTTGCGGCTGTCGCACCAGCCCAGCAGCTGTACAAGGTTGCGATGCTTAAGTCTGCTAATGATCCTCACCTCTGCCTCGAACTCCTTCCTCCCCTGCGCCGACGACTCCGCTGATAGCACCTTCACTGCCACCGCTCGACGGTCTTGGTCACCTCCGACGGCCGCTGCTAGTGTGAGCTGGCCCCCGTAAACGCTCCCAAAGCCGCCTCGCCCGAGCTTCTTCTCCTCCGCGAAGTTACCCGTTGCGGCGACCAGCTCGTTGTAGATGTACCGTCTGGGGCCTCCGGCAGCCACACCCCTCTCGAGGTCAGCTCTGTCGAGGCACTCTTCTTCGCTGTCCTCGTTTACTCTTCTTTTCTTGTGTCGCCGCCATCCCAGCACCACCGCCGCGCAGACAAACAAAAGAAGCAGAGGAACTATGACAGATACTAGAATTGGTACCATCTTTTTGTGCTTGTTGTTGCTGCTGGTTGAAATTGGAAGGGGAGCTTCAGCAGGTGGAGGTGCTTCCTTCTTTGATTCCAGAGTGGAGCTGAATGACCATGACAGTATCTGGTGCAGCTCGAAGACCCCGCCGGTCGCCGCCGAGAAGCCCACAGCGACCTCCTCTGGTAAATATGTGCTCAGATCAACGGTGGCATTGACCTGGTACAAGGCACCATCAATGAGGAGATCAACGGCCAACATCTTGGAGTCATTATGGTACATCACAGTGGCGGTTTTCAAAACATTGGGCGACGTGAGGTTCTTTCCCGGCCAGCTCGTCGTGTCCGTGGATGCGGTGGAGGTGAGGGAGTTGACATCAATGCCGACATGGTTTGAGTTGATGTCGGCACATTCCATGTTGGCAAAAGTGTCGAACTCCACCGCCACGATCCGGCTGTCACCTGTTCCGTCAGCGAACTTGGGGAGGAGGGCGAGGCCGCCGCCCACGCTGTTGTTCGGGATCTTGGAAGGGAATTGCCCGAGGAAGAAGGCCATCCCATCGCCTGAATATGTCACGCTGTCCATGTCTGGAGTGATTTGGAAGGAGAAGGCGGTGGTGAAGCTGGCCATCTCGCCGGTGGCGTTGCTCCATAGCGGCACCTTGCGCGCGTACCATGCCCGGCCGACGCTGTTCTGAATATCTGCATTACGTGCATTTTTTGTCAGCTCAAGCGTCGACGGAGTGGTGAATGCATCGCCGGTGGAGGCAATCCACGAGCCGGCGCTGGGGTCGGAGAAGTTGAGGTTGAAGGAGAGCGAGGAGGCACGGCGCGGCGCACAGAAGAGGTATAGCAACACTAGGAAGACTAGGGTGGTATGAGGACGGCGAGAGCCCATGGCTTGGTGTTAGGGAAGGAGGAAGCTGGAGCACTATAAATGTCAGGGGAAGTTTGAACTGGTCTCCACGCGGAAGGAGAATGTCAGTGCGTGGGAGAGCATGAAAGGAACTAGCGAGCCAATGGTGTTGTTGTTGGACTTCTTTTTATCCAGCCGATCGAGCACCAAATGGTTGCACACGACAAAAGTCACTAGCGTATGTATAAAGAGTTAAATGGTCGTTCAACAAAACTGTCGATGCACTCGACTTTCTTCTTGGCAATATATGCATCTTTGTTTACTCAAGAGCGCCGTCTGCCGGCGGCCGATCGAGACGGGCAGCGACAGGCAGCAATGCACACCGTTCTTCGTTTTAAAATAACCTTTCGTTCCGTTGCACCCGAGCCACACCAAATAGCTAGTTTTGGTCTTTTTTCTCTCGAGGGGTATAGGACTTTCTTCGTCAAACGAAAGATAAATCGTTCCGTTCCGTTTGGGGATCCATGGGGCCCAAAAATTTCAAAATCCAACCTTTTAAGCTTAAAAATTTACTGAAAATAAATACACAAGTACTTTAGGTGTATACTAGATGTGTGTAAAATTTCATTATGAAATGCATTTTGATATGAGCTGTAAAATCCCTTCATTTATGCTTTGACGGGTGCCATTGTTCCGAATTATGTCGTCGTTAGGGTTTCCTAGCCCTGGCGATCTGGAGGCGTATGCCCAGCCGCCACCACCGCCGGCCGCCATGCCGGCCGTGTGTGGCCTTCCTTCCGCACCTAGGGCAAGCCTAGGAGTCGGAATTGTGGCGGCCGAGTCCGCCGAGCGGTCGCGCGGCCCCTCGTGGCCCCGAGACTCTGCGGTATCCGAGTTGGGTTCTGGGTGCCCTAACCCCCGACGCAAGGCTGAGACGCAATCTGCCTACAAAAACCCATCTAGGGTCTGGGAACGAACGCATCAGGAACCGCGTAAGCCACCAGATCGCACAACTCTCAAGCCATCGCCGCCGCTGTTAGCCGAGATGTCGTCGTCCGCGAGCGAGAAAGGCAAGAAGTCGCCGGCGGCCGAAGTGATCCCGGAGGTTGGTGGGGGCGCATATAGGGCTCCCTCCGTGGACGCTGCTCGCCCAAAGCCTTCCAATGGGAAAGCTGTGGCTGCTAGGCGGATCAACCCGCAGATGCAATCGTTGACGATCTGGACGCAGATGAAGACGGCGGACGAGACGGCGGCGCCGTCGACGACCCGGCATCTCGCCGAGCGGGAGGTTGAAGGGCCAGAGGACTTCAGGGAAGGAGAAGATTCTGAGGGCAAGGTAAAGCTAGTGGAGGTGGACCTCGAGGAGGACGGTGTACTGCAGCAACAGGCGCATCCTTGGTCCGTGGTCATGCTGGTGTATTCCCTGGACCGGCCATCGCCTAGCGCCCTATTTGATAACATTGTAGATGGATGGCGGCTAAAGGAGGATTTTGATTACTCGTACCAGGGAAATAATAAGTACCTCGTGCACTTCGGGTGCGAGGCCGATATGTCAAGAATCCTTCGAGGGGGGCCATGGGAGTATGAGCACGATCCGTTGTTAATTGAGGCCTATGATGGTATGAGGAAAGTGTCGGACTATAAGCTGGATAAGATGAGGATATGGGTACGTATTCTTGATGTGCCCATGAACTGGAGGACCGATGCAGTGGTGAAAGCATTATGTGTTAATCTGGGAAAGATCTTGCAAGCGGAGCTCAATGAGAAGGCTGGTAACTATGTTCGGGTCAGGGTGGAGATCCCGGTGTACCGTCCGCTGGAAACTTCAGTAGCTATGTTCGCCAAGCTGCAGGATACAAGAACTAAGATGGAGTTTGAGATTCAATACGAGAAGTTGCCACATTTTTGTTATACATGTGGATATCTTGGACACCAAGAGAAGTCTTGTGGTAGGAAACGCAAAGGAGGTTTGCCAACTGGCAAATACAGTGGCAAGTTGCGCTGCTCACCACCACGTCGCTTTGGTCGGCAGTCTGGTACGGTGAGGGCGAAGACGTACCCGATGGTATTTCGGGGGCTTGATTTCTCGTCCGAGAGCACGGCATCATCGGCCCGTGGACGCGGCAGCAAGGGGGCGCGACGAACGGAAGGCGGCTCGGTTGGGCGTCAGCAACAGGCCGAGGAGCATAGCACTGGGAACCCTGCGGTGGACGAGCTACTGGCTGCAAAAATGGAGGCTATGTCTGGGGGTAGCAAGGACGTGTTGAAGGAGCCACATGCAGCTACAGTGGGAGATGGTGCTAGCCACGGACTCGCCACATCGGGGGCTCAGAGCTCCAACCACTCTGAACCAAGGAGTTCTGACATGATACCAGCCATGCGCAATCTTTCACATGAAATCATCATGGCTAACGCTGATCTCTCTGATGATTTATCAACCCTGGGCAAGCGTGCAGCCGTTGGAGACAATAGTACTGCTTCTGTACAGGGGGCGGGAGACCTTGCTTTGGTGCCATATGATAATAAGGCCACTTTGGCCAATCGTGTGCTTTCAGGTACCCCCAAAAAGCGCAGAACGTCGGGAACTCGGGAGGTACAGCAGTCCCAGCATGAGGGCGAGGTGGCTGACCAGGAGATGGTGGACCGGACCAACAACTTGGAGGCTGTCGGCACAGGGGCCGCCGACGAACTGACGGGGCCGGCGGAGCCCCGTCAGGAGCAATGAATCTCCTTAGTTGGAACTGCCGAGGGGGTGGGAACTCTCGGACAGTTCGTGACCTTGTGAGTCTAGTGCAGGCTCACTCCCCGAGTATCGTTTTTCTTTGTGAGACTAGGCAGTCTAAGAATAAAATGAAACGTCTTCGTGCTAGGTTAGGTTTGAGAGGTTTTGATGCTTTTGATTGTGTCGGTCGTAGTGGTGGTCTTGCTTTGTATTGGCATGAGTCTTTGAGTCTTGATGTAAAAAAAATAAATGAATGATATATTGATGTGTATGTAACTGGTACGGCGGGTGAGACACCCTGGAGGCTTACCTGTGTCTACGGCGAGCCAAGGACGGAGGACCGTCATCGCATGTGGTCCCTTCTCCGTGATCTTCACCAAAAGGCCAACATGCCGTGGGTCGTTGTGGGAGACTTCAACGAAGCGATGTGGAGTTTTGAGCACTTCTCCGACACACCGCGTTCAGCAGGTCAGATGCTTGATTTCAGAGATGTTCTTGAGGTTTGTGGTTTGGGCGACCTTGGTTTTGCAGGTCTGCCCTATACTTTTGATAATCGTCGAGGGGGGCGGGCTAATGTAAAGGTCCGCCTTGACCGCGCCGTGGCCAACAACATGTGGAGAGATGTCTTCGCTCATGCCAGGGTGGAGCACCTGGTGGCGCCCAGCTCCGACCACTTGCCCATCTTGCTTCGATGCGCGCTCGAGGAGACGAGCCAGGCAACAGGCAGGAGATGCAGACAGTATGAGGTAATGTGGGAACGGGACCCATCCCTGCCCGAGGTAATTATGAACACATGGACTGAGTTGGGTGCTATGCTGAATCTTGGTGATATTGCTTCCGGCTTGGGTAACTTGATGAAAAAACTGCAAGGCTGGAGCCGCAAAAAATTTGGTAATGTGATTAAGGAAATTAACAAATCTCGCTCCCGCTTGGAGGAGCTTATGTCGATGAATGCATATAGGAAAGACATACGGGAGGAGACCGATCGCATGAACGAGCTGCTATACAGAGAGGAGATGTTGCGGATGCAGCGGTCTCGTATTGCATGACTGAGGGAAGGCGACCGCAACACTCAGTTTTTTCACCGGAAAGCGGTGTGGCGTGCGCGGAAAAATTGCATTAAGGCACTCATTGATGAGGCAGGGGTCACGTACAGGGACCATGGTTCCATGGCGGCTATGGCCACGGCCTACTTTTCTAAGCTTTTTACTGCTGATTCTTCTCTATGTGCGGATCCAGTTATAGATTTGATACAGACTCGTGTGACTGACAATATGAATGATGGCCTGTGCACAGAGTTTTTAGATAAGGAAATAGCTGATGCTCTCTTCCAGATTGGACCACTCAAGGCGCCAGGGCTGGATGGATTCCCAGCCCGCTTCTTCCAGAGGAACTGGGCAGTTATGAGAGAACAGGTTATGGCAGGAGTGCAGGAATTTTTTCGTACAGGGATCATGCCTGAGGGGGTGAATGACACTTCCATTGTTCTCATCCCGAAGGTGGATAACCCGGAGAGGCTAACTGAGTTTTGTCCAATAAGCCTATGCAATGTCATATATAAGGTGGTGTCAAAGTGTTTGGTGAATCGACTGAGACCTATTTTGGATAATATTATCTCTCCGCAACAAAGTGCCTTTGTCCCTGGCAGGATGATTACAGATAATGCACTAATTGCCTTTGAGTGTTTCCACTTTATTCAGCAGGAGAAGGACCCTAGCAAGAGCTTCTACGCATATAAGCTGGATTTATCAAAAGCTTATGACAGGGTGGACTGGATCTTCTTGGAGCGAATGATGAAAAAGATGGGCTTCGCTCGCCGGTGGGTGGACTGGATTATGGCTTGCGTCACCTCGGTGAGATATACAGTGAAATTCAATGGAACCCTCTTGGAATCATTTGCACCGTCGCGCGGGCTACGGCAAGGTGATCCTTTGTCCCCGTTTTTGTTCCTGTTTGTGGCTGATGGTCTATCTGCGTTGTTGAAAGATGGAGAGCAAAGAGGAGATTATACCTCGCTAAAAATATGCCGAAGAGCGCCGGGAGTGTCTCACTTATTATTCGCAGATGATACCTTGCTCTTCTTCAAGGCAGAGGCGGACCAAGCTAAAAAGGTCCAACAAGTGCTAAATACATATGCAAAGGCCACTGGACAATATATTAATCCGTCTAAATGTAGTGCCCTGTTTGGCACTTCGTGTCCAGCCATGATGCAAGACGTGGTGAGAGATATTCTCCATATTGGTACTGTTACTTTTGAGGAAAAGTACCTAGGCCTTCCAACGCCCGAGGGTCGCATGTCTCGAGGTAAATTTCAGAATCTGCAGTCCCGGTTGTTGAAAAGGATTATTGCATGGGGCGACACCCTCTCTCTGGCTGGCAAGGAGACTATGATCAAGGCAGTAGCTCAGGCCATCCCTACGTATATTATGAGCGTTTTCAAGTTACCTATGTCTGTCTGCGATGATCTGAACAGAATGGTCCGGAATTTTTGGTGGGGGGCATCGGAAGGCAAACGGAAAACACATTGGATAGCATGGCCAAGGATACAAGCTCAGAAAAGCAAGGGTGGTTTGGGATTCAGAGATTTCCGCCTCTTCAACCAGGCGCTCCTAGCGAGACAGGCTTGGCGTTTGCTAACTAATCCCACCAGCTTGTGTACGCAGGTTCTCAAGGCACGGTACTATCACGACAGGCGCCTCGAAGATACGGTATTCTCGGGGAATGCATCTCCGACTTGGCAGGCGATTCAGCACGGCCTCGAGCTCTTGAAAAAGGGCATCATATGGCGCGTCGGGGGCGGGCAGGACATCCGCATTTGGCGAGACCGGTGGCTGCCTAGGGAGCCATCACGCCAACCCATATCCCTGCAGGGTACGTGCCGCCTAAGGAGGGTGGCGGAGCTCCTGGATGGCGAGGGGTCCTGGCGCATGGACCTGCTCCGCCGCTACTTCCTCCCTGCGGATGTCGACGTCATCACCAGTATCCGTACGTCGACCCGCGTCACCGAGGATATTATTGCATGGGCACCGGAGAGGAACAATATCTTCACCGTTCGGTCCGCCAACCGCCTGGCCATGGACGAGCGCGAGCGTCCTTCGGCTTCCGCCACGAGCAGGGCACCGGATGGTCGTCGCGCCATCTGGAAGATCATATGGGGGTGCCCTGCTCCCCCTAAGGTACGCGTGTTCGCTTGGAGAGTCGTCACCAACTCACTTGCTACTTGGGCCAATAAAGCCTCGCGACACCTCGAGCTTACTGACATTTGCCCCTTGTGTGGTGTTGAACGCGAGGATGGATTCCATGCGCTTTGCAGGTGTCCCCTGGCAAGAGAGCTCTGGCGAGTTATGGCCTTGGACTGGAACATCCCCAAGGTGGAGGCCATCGTCAACACTGGCCCAGAGTGGATCTTTTCACTGCTGGACCCCTTGGATGAGACGGCGAGACTGGTGGTGCTCATGACCATGTGGAGAGTATGGCATGTCCGGAATGAGATCACACACGACAAGGCGCCGCCCACTGCCGAAGCCTCTCGACGCTTTTTGCACGGATACATCAACTCACTCATGTGCATACAGCAACATCCTGATGGTAACCTAGAGAAAGGGAAGATGGTGGTCCTGCCTTCACCACCACGCGCTCCAGAAAGTACGGCGCCCAAGGTGCGCGCACACTGGGTACCGCCCCAGCCGGGCTGGGTTAAGTTGAACACGGATGGGAGCTACATAGCGGCCACAGGTGCGGCGGGAGGAGGTATGATCCTGCGTGATGACAGAGGCGAGATCATCTACAGCGCATGTAGGGAGCTACGTACATGCGACAACGCTTTAGAGGCGGAGCTAGAAGCGTGCAGAGAAGGCTTGGAGCTGGCCTTGCACCGATCTAACCTACCTATTCTGGTTGAGTTGGATAGCGCGGAGGCGGTGTCGATGATTACAGCACGCGAGATGGATAGATCGTCACATCATGCACTTATAAAGGAGATTCGTAGGTTGGCTGTAAGCGATGCTAGGGAGATCTCTTTTACCCTTTGTAGCCGTCTGCAGAACAGGATTAGTCATGAGCTGGCCGCCTATGGCCGTAGCACTCCGCGCACAGCAGTCTGGCTTACTGCCGGGATGGACTTTGTTATAAACCTGGCTCTCGCTGAGAAGCCTCCTTGAGTAATGAGAATTCCATTTTTCCCGCAAAAAAGATATGAGCTGTAAAAAAACAAATCATGTACTTTTATAGTGAATAGTACATGTGCTAGGCATTCATGTTTTTGTTATGTTTGTGTAGCTCACATAAAAATATATTTCGCCATGAAACTTTGCAGACTAGTATACATTCATATGTATGCATTTATTTTCTTCAGGATTTTTTAAACCTAATAAAACAATATCTTATATTATCACAAGACAAGTTTTTGCATGTGACAATCAAATAACCTTAAAATGTTGATTTCACCGGACAACTCTTTTCGCAAACACTTTAATATGGAGTCGAGTATCTCTAAGACTAGCTCCTTGAGGAAATTAACAAACGTAACCCACGTCTGAAAATAATCTCTCTTATTCTCTTTATCTTTCTTTCTTTTCTCATCTTTTTTTTTATTATTAAAAACTAGTTCCACGGCAAGTCTTGATTTTATTTTATTTTTGCAGGGACACGGCAAGTCTTGGTTAACTAGAAGAAACAAAACAAATGCTACATGTATATATGTATGCAAGCCGGCTGGTGTTGCTTATATGTGATTCATGCTAACGAAGCAAACCATGTATATATCCTTAAAAGCTAAAGCAGACGTCTGAACCATATGCATGCAAATGAAGCAATCCATGTATATGTATATGTGATTCATCAGCGATTAAGAAATAGTTTTGCACCTAACGAAGGATCGAAAATTGCCGTAACCAACTGAGTGTAACGCACCGAGACCGACGCTTCAGAAGCCTTCAATGTTCTTCGTTGCTATCGTGTGTTTTATTTTGTTTGTTGCATTTTATCATGTCATCATGAGCATTGCATTCTCATGTTTTCATAAAACTTGCATCCGCTAGTAGTTGCCGCTTCTTTCGTGTCTCGGTTGACCTTCTCTCAGATCAACCAGACCGCTCTCTTCTCTCTCTTTTCTGAGCTCATCAAATCCCTTGTTCTTAGTTTTCCCTCATGTCTAAACCGGAGTCTCTCTGTACAGTACTCAAACCCCTCGCGTGCGTGTCTGAAACTTCTCCGAACCCGACCCGGGCAGTCATGACCGTTGGATTCGGATCATCCCCAAACATCTATAAGACATCTCTGTTTTATTATTTGGACTTCCTACCTATTTTTTCCCAGTTGTCCGATTATGATCGTAGGGACGAGCTAGCCCCTACCCAAAAAGCAACCTACTATTTATAATCAGCCTAAACCCTAGGGAGCCTGTTCGGTCGCGCTGCCGTCGCCTCCCACCTCGGGATCCCTCCAAATACCATCTGCCCAATCCTCTCGCGCAGCCACTTCCAGCCAACCAACCCGTGCAGCCCCCACCATCGATCTGGACCGTCCGATCCAGTACGAATGGCCCTCATCGTCCCAGTTCATCCCACCGAGGCCTGGATCCAGCTGCCCCGCAAGGCCCGAGCGCCTCGTTCCCTCCTCCCGTGCCTCGACCCGATATGGATCGGAAGCAGCACTGCCCTGCGCCAACCTCCGGAGCGTCGTCCGCCCCGGCAACCTCGACGTCAAGCTCCAGTAGGAACTGCTTCGCGCGCCCCTGTGCCCGCGAGCGTCTGAGGCTGCGCCCTCCTCCTCGTCCAGCCCCTCCACCTCGCCGACCAGCAGATGAGCCCCGTCGCGCCCTCTCCTTCCCCTGTTTTCCTCCTCTCTGTATCTCATCTCTCTCTCCCGTTCTCTCTGTATCAGGATGCAACCACCAGGAACCGCTCGTCCGCCTCGGGTCCTCCCAGATCGGGACCGTCCCGGCCTTCCCCGCACCTCTTGACGCCCAGCGCCGCTCGCCTCCGTCCGCCAAGCCTCTGCGCCGCCGTGCCTTCTTCCTCTGCTTCTGCATCGAGCAGGAGGAGGACGCCCCTGCCTCTCCCTCGAGTCGTTCGAGCAGCAGGAGCCCGCTCGTCCCGAGCGTTGACCACGCCTCTAGCGGTCTCCAAGGCCCAGCGCCCCTTCCAGCCTCCCTCTCCACCGAACCGGGCCGAAGCCCATGGGTGAGGCCACACCCCAGCGCCCCTCTGTTTTTTTCCGCCGATTGGGCCAACCAGATTCAGCCCGTTGTGTATTTTTTTCATGCTGCTGCGAATTAGCTATTTTTTCAGAGAGTGCCGTTTTACGGAAAAACCCTCCATGTTCATGCATATAATAACTTCAGAACCGTGCATCATATGTAAATAATTTATATATGAAAAATGCTTAGTTTTTCATCTAGTTTCATAATCTCCCACTTTCATCTATGTTTAAAATGTTTAAACTTGCCGTTTGTTTAAATTTGTATAAATGCCATGTCAAAATGATTTATTTCATAACTAATTAACCGTAGTTCCATTTTAAATAAACTTTATATGTAAATGGGGTAGAAAAATGCATAAATTCACATGTTGCACTTTATTTTCCTGTTTAACAACAATAAAATATGGTTTTAGACAGAACAGTACCAAATCTAAAATATGGACATGAGGATTTTCCAGAATTGTTGTTTGTTGTTCCGGCCTCATTTAAACTTGCCTAAATAGTTAGTTTACTTATGCTTCACCTCTTGCCATGTTAATCAACATTTAATATTGTTGAGTACATAAATGGGAGAGTACTTAATAAGTCATGTGGTGTTTCGTCAATATGCAACTCGTTGCATATTGAGCTCCACTTAATTTGTAGTGTTGTTTGTTGCACTTTGCCATGCCATGCCTCATTAAATCTGACATGCATCATACTTGTTTGTGCATCATGCCAATGTGTATGTGGTGGTTGTTTACTATGTTGTTTGTTTCTTTCCGGGTTGCTTCTCTCGTTAGCTTCGTTTTCGTTCCGGAGTTGTGAGGATTCGTTCGACTACGTCCGTTTGTCTTCTTCATGGACTCGTTCTTCTTCCTTGCGGGATCTCAGGCAAGATGACCATACCCTCGAAATCACTTCTATCTTTGCTTGCTAGTTGTTCGCTCTATTGCTATGCCGCGCTACCTACCACTTGCTATATCATGCCTCCCATATTGCCATGTCAAGCCTCTAACCCACCTTTCCTAGCAAACCGTTGTTTGGCTATGTTACCGCTTTGCTCAGCCCCTCTTATAGAGTTGCTAGTTGCAGGTGAAGATGAAGTTTGTTCCTTGTTGGAACATGGATATTTTTGGGATTCACAATATCTCTTATTTAATTAATGCATCTATATACTTGGTAAAGGGTGGAAGGCTCGGCCTTATGCATGGTGTTTTATTCCACTCTTGCCGCCCTAGTTTCCGTCACACCGGTGTTATGTTCCTTGATTTTCCGTTCCTTATGCGGTTGGGTGATTTATGGGACCCCCTTGACAGTTCGCTTTGAATAAAACTCCTCCAGCAAGGCCCAACCTTGGTTTTAACATTTGCCACCTAAGCCTTTTCCCTTGGGTTCTGCAGACTCAAGGGTCATCTTTATTTTAAACCCACGGGCCAGTGCTCCTCTGAGTGTTGGTCCAACCTGTCAGCCGCCGGTGGCCACCAGGGGCAACTCTGGGCTCGCCTACCGGAAGTTTGGACAATCCGGTGTGCCTTGAGAACGAGATATGTGCAGCTCCTATCAGGATTTGTCGGCACATCGGGCGGCTTTGCTGGTCTTGTTTTACCATTGTCGAAATGTCTTGTAAACCGGGATTCCGAGACTCATTGGGTCTTCCCGGGAGAAGGAATATCCTTCGTTGACCGTGAGAGCTTATAATGGGCTAATTTGGGACACCCCTGCAGGGTATAAACTTTCAAGAGCCGTGCCCGCGGTTATGTGGCAGATGGGAATTTGTTAACGTCCGGTTGTAGAGAACTTGACACTTGACTTAAATTAAAATGCATCAACCGTGTGTGTAGCCATGATGGTCTCTTTTCGGCGGAGTCCGGGAAGTGAACACGGTTCTTGTGTTATGGTTGTGCGTAAGTAGTTTCAGGATCACTTCTTGATCACTTCTAGTTTCACGATCGTTGCGTTGCTTCTCTTCTCGCTCTTATTTGCGTATGTTAGCCACCTTACATGCTAGTGCTTGCTGCAGCTCCACCTCACTACCCCTTTCCTACCCTTAAGCTTAAATAGTCTTGATCTCGCGGGTGTGAGATTGCTGAGTCCTCGTGACTCACCAGATACTTCCAAACAGTTGCAGGTGCCGATGATACCAGTGCAGGCGATGCTACCCAGCTCAAGTGAGAGCTCGATGGAGAACTTGGTCGTTACTATGTTTCATTTCCTGATGATCAGTAGTGGAGCCCAGTTGGGACCATCGGGGATCTAGCATTTGGGGTTATCTTCTTTTATTTTGGTTCCGTAGTCGGACCTTGATTGTATTCTGGATGATGTATGTTTAACTTGTTATTTGCATCGACACATGGGAGATATAGCCGCATCGTGGGCGTTACACTGAGCTACTCTGTAAGATGTACTACTACCGATATATATCTTGTTTAAGAGAAGGAAAAAAAATGTCAACAAGATAGTTGCTCTCATTGTTTACAGTTTCAGCAGGGGAAAAAACTACAGCACATTTGTTTTTAGTCGTATATCATACGCTGGTGTAAGGACTGATGATTCAACAAGAAGTCGACAATATTCACCACCAAGGACTTGATCAGCATGATGTTGACAATTTGGCCTGTAGTACTCTGATCCATCATTAATTGGCGTAGATATGACTTGATGTTAAGCAACTTGATGATTGGATTGGATGTAATCGTGAATTCATGGTTAGCTTAGTCAAGGAGGCGGAGCATTGGAAGCTAGCTGGGCCAAGGAGCATAGGCGTCTGTTACTTTTTTTTAAGATCTACATTGCATGGATACTTTAGAAAGCACGCTTATCCAGCCGGATACTACCCCAATACTTGGATACTGTCCTGGTACAGCCGGATACGTATCCTGTACGTGTCCCTCAATTTTTTTATTAAAAAAAGAAAATATTGTTTGATACTTCTAGGATACTGTTGTGATACATTTTGGATACGTGAAACCTCTTGTTTGATGTGAAATCTCTTCAATGGTAAAGGTACTCCTTTTGAAGATTTCAAAAATGGTTGTGAGTTCATGTCAAAAGGCGACTGTCGATGTTCTTGTTCAGTTGAAAGGTGAGCAAGAGAGAGCTGATGCACTAATTGAGAGCAGCAAGCCTAGGAAAATGCCACTGCCAACTGATGGGAGTGGGCCAAGTGCAAGAAAAAAAAGGGGGGTAATCCTATTAGGGCCCGACGACCCAGGGCCTTGTTGCGGTTCTCCAAGCTCAACAACAACGGGGAGGTAAAAAGGAGTATTTTTCCCCTGCTCTAGGGTTCCGTTTTCCTCTGGCGATTTGTCAGAGTACCAAAATCCTGAAGATCTAGCGTGATTCCTCAGGTCGGAGAATGAGTCCAAAGGGGATCGAGAGTGCAGTTTTTTCGTCAGCCGCATGGCGGAACCACCATCTGAGGTAATAGGGGGCGGTGGAGAGGTCAGAGAAGAGGTAGTTGAGAAAGTGCGGGGGGAGAAGATCGCGGGAGACGAGGATAGCCGGGAAGAGCAGCTGAAGGAGCAGGCGGGGGAAGATGGGGGGAGCGGCAGTGGGAGTCGCAATGATGCGGAGAGGGAGGAGCATAGTTGGGGTCCTATCCCTAACCTTGAAGATCGATTCGAGGGGTTAAATCTTCGGGGGGAAGAGGAGATTGATCTTGATTTCTCAGAGGAACTGGAAGATTTGATCAAAGAGGTTAGGTGGCTAGCAATTTTCAAGGTGCATACAACACGCGAATTTAGTCACTCAGCGTTGTTCAACTCAATGAGAACGGCGTGGTCGGCGGCGCAGCAAGTTCTCTTCAAACCAAAGGGGGCAAATCTCTTTATTGCACAATTCAGCTGCTTGGGGGATTGGCGAAGGGTGATGGATGGTGGTCCAGGCTTTTCCATAATGCAGCTGTGGTGTTATAGGAGTATGACGGGTTCAGCAATGTTAACGATTATAGGCTTGACAAGATTTTGGTCTAGGCCAGAATTGAGGGGATCCCGGATGGACTGATGAGGAAGAAGGAACTAGCAGAAAAGGTGGCACGGAAGGTGGGAGAGCCACCCATCACAGTTGTTGTGAATGAGGGATTCATTGACACATCAAAATATTTGAGAGCGAGAGTGTTTCTGGATGTTCAGATTCCTCTTGTCAGATTCGTGCCGATAACTCTGAAGGAGAGGAAGAAATATCCAGTTTTTTATGAGAAGCTACCAGATTATTACTATTTTTGTGGTTTGATGGGTCATGTGGTGGAGGAGTGTGGAGATGGCGTGCATGACCCGGGCGATTGTGAATGGGGACCTTGGCTATTGTGGAATTTTGAAACGGCTGTTCCCAGACAGAATTTTGCTAGGGAAGGAGGAAGAGGAGCTGGACAGAGAGGAGGCCGTGAGGCGGGAGGTAGAGGTGGATGGGGACGCGGTGGAGGGGGTCGGGGACAGAATGAAGCACCAAACGAGCAGGTTGACACGGAGTACTCGACCCAAGATGCTAGAACAATTGGTGAGATCTCACAAAGAGGACCCAGGAAGCGCCTAGTGAACCAGGATGGTACGGTCAATGTACTGGGGTAGCCTGCGGTGCCGATACAGCCAGGCACAGTTGCGGGAAAAGTGTTGTTAATTGATGGAGTTACTCCGGTGACTGTGGATGGTAATGTGATTGGCACAACGGGTGGCGGCAATCTGATCGCTGATGGCTCTTCTACCACTCCAAGAAAGGTTACAGTAGTCAAGAGGAGAAAGCAGGGAGGAGCAGAAGATGAGGTGGACATGGATATTACACATGAGGCGGCCTCCCAAGTGGAGGGTCGCCGGAATAAATGAGAATATTGTGTTGGAACTGTCGCGGGATTGGCGACCCCGCGACGGTTCGTGAGCTTTGGGAGCTCATACGGGAAAGTGCGCCGTCGGTGGTGTGTATTGTGGAGACGCAATTAACAAAACAGCGAGTGGAGGGCCTGACATCTTTGTTAGGCTTTGATGGGGGGTTTGCAGTTGCAAGTTCAGGGAGGAGCGGGGGTCTTGGTGTGTTCTGGAGGAATGGAGTGGTATTAACAGTGAAGAACTTTACAAGATATCATATTGATGCCTGGGTGACAGAGCAAGGTAAGGAAGATTGGCGACTCACATGTTTCTATGGAGAAGCGAACCGAAGTTTGAGAAAACAAACATGGGACACCATGGCTCACTTGAGGGGGGAATCTACCATTCCGTGGTTATGCATAGGAGACTTTAACGAAGTTTTAAGAAGGGAAGAACAATTGGGTCCGAATGAGAGAGATGTTTCCCAAATGGGTGGTTTTCGAGAGGCGGTTGACCTATGTGGGCTTGATGATCTGGGCTATATTGGCCTCGATTGGACGTTTGAGAAACGTGTAGCAGGAGGGCAGTTCTGTCGTGTAAGGCTGGACCGTGCTTTGGCAACTACTAGTTGGAGCGATCTCTTCCCTTTCACTTCGGTTAGACACCTACTAGCTACTAAATCAGACCACAGTCCAATCGTTTTATACTTGAACATGGATTCAGCAAACCGAAGAATGGCATTGGATAAACCCTTTAGATATGAAGCGATGTGGGAAACGCATAATGATTTTATACCAATGGTGGAAAGGTTGTGGAAGGATGATGCACATAGTGGTTCGGTAAGCGATATGAAAGACAAACTGGAAAGGTTGGCGAGTACACGAGCAAGTTGGGGGTCATGCACTTTTGGACATGTCTGAAAAGAATTAAAGCAGCTTAGAAGGAAGCTAGAAGAATTAAGAAGCGACCCGATCAGGCTAGGACCATCATATGAGGAGAAGAAGGTAGAGGCCAGAATTGTTGAGTTGAACTTTCGAGAAGAGATCATGTGGAGACAATGCTCACGAATTCAATGGCTTGCAGAGGGGGATGGCAAAACAATTTTTTTTCATCACAAAGCAAGTAACCGGAGAAGAAAGAATCGCATTGAGCAGCTCACACGCCCGGATGGCACGTTGTGCAATGATGAGAGAGACATAGGTACTATGGCTTCCGAGTTCTATGAAAACTTGTACAAGTCTGAAGGTACAGTGGGGATGGAGGAGGTCCTCTCTCATATACCTACGAAAGTCGATGCAGGTATGAATGCAATGCTCAATGCCCCATATACGGCTAGTGAAATAAAAGATTCCCTTTTTCAAATGTTTCCTACCAAGGCGCCGGGTCCGGATGGTTTCCCAGCGCAGTTTTTTCAGAAAAACTGGGGTGTGTGTGGTGATGAGGTGACCAAGATGGTCTTGCGTGTTCTGAATGGGGAAGATTCTCCGAAGGTTTTAAACAAGGCATTCATTGTTTTGATCCCTAATAAGGTACCCAACCCAATCTCCCTCACTCAATTCCGACCTATAAGCTTGTGTAATGTGATCTTCAAGATCACATCAAAAGTTTATGCTAATCGGTTGAAGAGGATTTTGCCGGAGATTATCTCACCCGAACAGTCTGCGTTTGTTCCTGGAAGGCTCATCACTGACAACATTATTGCTGCCTTTGAGTGTTTACATTTCATGAAAAGAAATAGAAGAAAAAAGAATGTTCATTGTGCTCTAAAAGTGGATATGATGAAGGCCTATGATAGGGTAGAATGGAGTTATCTGCAAGCAGTTTTGCTGAAATTGGGCTTTAGTTCTCAATGGGTTAGAAAAATAATGCAATGTGTCTCCATGGTTTCTTTCACTGTCCTATTGAATGGCAGCAAGTTGCAAGAGTTTCAACCTTCGAGAGGTATCCGTCAAGGAGACCCTATCTCTCCCTATCTCTTCTTGCTAGCGGCAGAGGAGCTCTCGTGTTTATTGAAGGCTCACAACTCAAATGAAAACGTGAAGGGGGTTATTGTTGCACCGGAGGCCCCTCCGGTTAACCAACTTCTCTTCGCGGATGATTGTCTGTTATTCTTTAAGGCCAATGAAGAGGGTGCCAATACCGTGAATGAGATGATCAAAGCTTATTGTGATGCTTCCGGACAGCGTGTCAATCTATCCAAGTCTAGCATCTTTTTTAGCAAAGGATGTCCAAATAATAAAAAAGAGGTGATTAAAAATATCCTAGTTGTACCCAATGAATCACTTTCTGAGAGGTATTTGGGCTTACCTTGGGTTGTTGGTAAATCAAAAAAACAACGCCTTCAGGTACATCAAGGATAGGTTGTGGGGTAAAGTCCGGGGCTGGATCGAGAGGTGTATGGCTTCAGCTGGGAAGGAAATCTTAATTAAGTCAGTAGCTCAAGCTGTGCCCAACTTTTCAATGTCTTGTTTCCTCTTACCGAGGGGTTTATGCCAATACATTGACACTATGTTGAGGAAATTTTTCTGGGCAGCAAGGAAGGCGAAAGGAAGGTGGCATGGGTGTCTTGGGACGTTCTGACCATGCCAAAATATCTGGGGGGGCTCGGTTTTCGTGATACAGAATTATTTAATCTAGCAATGCTGGCCAAGCAAGCCTGGAGACTGATTCAAGACCCTAATTCACTTAGTGCTAAAATCCTACGTGCCGTCTATTATTCCAATGGTGATGTGTTAACAGCAGACCTCGGCAGTCACCCGTCACAAGTCCGGAGGGCAGTTCATACAGGTGTTTCGGTGCTGAAACAGGGGCTCATTAAGCGCGTTGGCAATGGCCGTTCCATCAAGCTTTGGGAGGATAATTGGATCCCTCGCGATTTCATGCTGCGGACTCTCCATCCGAGGTCTATTAGCCCACCCATGCTGGTCTCTGATTTGATTGACGAACCCTTGAAAGCTTGGAACCGCCAACGGGTCTTGGAACACCTCCAAGCTCCTGATGCTCAAGTAGTGCTGAACATCCCTCTAAGTTCTCGCAATTTGGACGATAGCTGGGCATGGCATTACGAAAAAAGTGGCAATTTTACTGTCAGATCTGCCTACAGGCTGCTGATTGACACAAAAAAAAGGCGTGAGGCCTGGTTGGATGGTAGGCCTTCGACGTCCAACACAAGTGCAGTTCAGAAAGAATGGAAAAAGCTTTGGAAAGTTAGAGTCCCGGGGAAAATAAAGAATTTTGCGTGGCGGCTAGCACGGAACTCAATTCCTATAGAGGTTGTTCGACACCACAGGAGTATGGCCGACTCTGCTGTGTGTCAGGTTTGTAACAATGCAGAAGATTCATGGCACCATGCGCTAGTTCATTGCAATATGTCTAAGTGTGTGTGGGCACTTCTGGATGATGAGCTTGTTGAAGACCTTACTGCTAGCAGGCATACTGATGCAAGGTTGTGGCTGATGGAGCTGATGGAGTCGACCAGAGATGAGGAGTTCATCATTATTTTGGTCTCACTCTGGGCTATTTGGTGGGCTCGGCGACAAGCAATCCATGAAGGGATTTTCCACTCTCCACTCACCACTTATAACTTCATTCAGAGGTTCCTGGGTGACCTGTCTTTGGTTCACGGCAAGGTGCCCAGTTCTACGACAGTTGCCCCAGCAGCAATTCAGGGACAAGGGAGTTATTGGAAGGCCCCAGCTGTCAGATGCATGAAATTAAACGTCGATGCTGCAGTCTCGAGAAGCCAAGACAGGGGATCCTTTGCTGTAGTTTGTAGGGACGAGAAGGGATCCTATCTTGGAGCTTCGGTTGTGGTTATCCAGGATGTTGTCCAGCCGGAAATCCTAGAGGCTATGGCTTTCAGGGAAGCGCTTGATCTGGCATCTGATCTATACTTGACAAACATTCAGATTGGCACTGATTTTGTGCGGCAACTGTAAATCACCTCAAAGGTGCTTACAGAGGGACCAGCAATGCAATTATTCAGGATATCAAGATGAAGATGCAGGTTTTAGCCCAAGTCATTTTCGACCATGAGAAAAGAGAGCACAATTGGGAGGCTCATAATTTAGCTAAAGCTTCAGTTTCCCTTACCTTGGGGCGCCATGTGTGGCTTTTTGGTCCCCCAGAGTTCATTTGTATGGCACACAACGTTGTCAGTTGAATATAACAGTGGGGATCTTTCTCAAAAAAGAAAAAAAAGAAAAAACAACAACAACAACAACGGGGAGGTGCAGCTAGCAGCAGCAGCACAACAACAACGGGGAGGTGCAGCTAGCAGCAGCAGCAGCTCGTGGTCATCGCTCGTCGATCGGACCCCTACACATACGTACCTTGTGGACCTGTTGGATTCGGACGAGGAGGCGAACGATGACTAGACGGCGTCAATGACATACTAGTATAGATAGTAGCATCCACAGACAAGTGGGCAAACTGAGCTTGTGAATCAATGTCTTGAGAACTACTCCCTCCGTTTCAAAATAAATGATTCAACTTTAGTATAAAGTTAGTACAAAATTGGATCATCTATTTTGAAACGGAGGGAGTACCTGATATGCTTCATCGGTACGTGTCCGAGCAATTGAAGTCAGTGGATTCTGTTGGTCGAATTCTGGAATAATACATCGTACCACATAAGTCCTCATTCTTGAGGAATGGCGCTTTGGATCTCAGCCTCCATGGAGGCCGAATTTTAAAGAAAAAAACAAAATTGAAAATTTTCAGTTTCTAAAAAAATAAAAGAAATGTAAAAATAAACAAGGATGTGAGGTGTATGTGTGTAAAATTTTATAATAATATAATTAAAATGCAAACTATAAAAAAATAAAAATTCATAGTCTAGGGAAATGAATAGGATTTTTAAATATATATATATATATATATTTTTATAAAAAATTGGTATAATATATAATCTAAGTTGGAAATATCACTTATGTGACCCTGTCGGCCTCCCGTAGGCCCAAGAGAGACATTTCGATTTTTACCGAAGTTGAAGTGGACTTTTCGACCTATTATGGACCGAAGAGTAACGTTTCCAGTCCGAGGAGGACTCTTCTGCTGTAGGCCGAACAGGACTCTCCATACACACGTGTTGGCCGAAAAGATCTCTATAGCCAACGATGACCCCGTTGACCTTGCAGCGAGTCACGTAATTAGTATTTATCTCCGTGAATCTCTCAGGTTCTGGCTTTATTGTGGAGTCCTTGCCCCGTGAATCGTTTTCCTCTTCCCTGGCGGTTGCAACCCTGGCCGCCGTCAGGAGAGGCCAGTCTTCCAGCGCCGTTTTCCGGTGGCTCCTCTCTACTGGCGATCTCGGTCGTCGGTGATGAGGGGGTCGCCGGATCTATATATGTGGATCGTTTTTTCTCTTTCGTAGTCTAAGTTTTTTAGGCTGTTCATCGCTTTGGCTTCGGCAACGACGATGACAGCGCTGAATAAAGATTCCTCAGATCCTTCCCTCACGGGGTCATCGGTCGTATGGTTGGGGATAAATTTGGAAACCAGTCTGTTCAAGTAAGGATGATGTGGTGGCGACGGCATCCTCGTGGTGGACCTGTGTCCTCGGGCTTCGCCGTTGTGACGGCGTTTGCTCCAGCGTCGGCACGGAGCTTGGGAGGTAGTCCAGAGCGGATGCAGATTGTGGTCTGCATCGACGACATCTGGAAGACGGGACGTGTGCTGAGTTCGTGGTTCGTGGATGGCAAGTATGGTTTCCTCCTTCGGCGTTTTAGTCGTGGTGGGGTTCTAGATCTGGAGTTCGATGGCGTGTCCGGGGTGTTGTCCCGGTCTGATTCGTTTAACGGTAAGGGCTTCACTTTTGGTGAGCCACCTTGGAGGTACGCAAAGCTGCATATCAGCTATGGAGCCGCGTCGAGCTCGGGTGAGGAGGTGATCCGTCATTCTTTTCTTCGGTGGCCGCCGTGGTGGTGCCGAAGGCAGACGATGGGCGTTGGGGTGAAACTCAGAGATGTTCTGCTATCTTTTCAGTTTTGTCATCTCGGTCCTTACGTGACTTGTACTTTAATCTTTATGATATGAATGAGACACTTATTACCATGAAAAAAAGGTTCTGGCTTTTTTTTGCATGGACTATGTATGACTATTCGAGTACCCACGTCTTTTTTTTGCATGATAATACATGTCTCATTTATACATAAGGATCATAGTACAAGCCACGTACATACCGACCTGACAAAATTAAGAAGACAGCAGAACCCAGCCAAGAAGTAAAATTACAAACAAGACTGAAGAATCCTCTGAGCTTGACACCAACGCCCTTCACCTGCCTCTGGCACCACCATAGGAGAAAAATGACGGATCACCTCCACACCCGAGCGCGACACGGCTCCATCGCTGATATGCAGCTTTGCGGACCTCCAAGGTGGCTCGCCAATAAAAGCGAAGCCATTGCCGTTGAACGAATCAGACCGGGGCAACACCCCGGACACGCCATCGAACTCCAGATCTGACACCCCCGCACAACTAAAACGTTGGAGGAGGAAACCATACCTGCCTGCCACGAACCACGAATCCAGATTCACCATCTTCCAGATGTCGTCGATGCAGACCACAATCTGCATCCGCTCCTGGACTACCTCCCAAGCTCCACGCCGGCGCTGGAGCAAACGTCGTCGCAACGGCGGAGCCCAAGGACACAGGTCCATCACAAGGATGTTGTCGCCGCCGCACCATCCTTGCTTGAATAGTTTGGTTTCCAAATCCACCCCAAAAACGAATCGCCTCATTGCTAAAGGATCTGAAGATTTATTAATCGGCGCCGCCATCACCACTGCCGAAGCCATGACGATAAATAACCTCAAATCCTATAAGAAACTAATACCTAAAACAATCCACAGGCGTGGATTCGGCGACCCCCTCGCCACCGACGACTGAGGTCGTCAGCAAAGGGGAGCCGCCAGAGGACGGCGGCGGAGGAAGACGGCCTGGCGGCAGGAGGCGAGATCGAAAGCGACCCGTGTGTACCGAGTATTGTTGTTGCCTCCGACTTCGGGTACCCACGTATACGCGCTGGCCGGTGGCGCGAGTCTATTTGCATATGTATGCGTATGGGTATTCAAATACGTGATACACTCACGTAAAAATAAACGTGATACACACAGGTACCCACCGAGTCATTGTACGCATGCACTTAGAAAACGGTAGGCAACCTTTGCATATGTACTTACGATCAGCACCTACGTGCCATATTTACTACTCACTCCGTTTTAAGATTCTTGTTTTAGATTTGTCTAGATATGGATGTATCTAAATTAAAACGTAAATAGATACATTCGTATTTAGATAAATTTAAGACAAAAAATTTAGGATGGAGGGAGTACCTTGTATAAGGGCATCTCTCATAGTGATCCAGAAATTCTCTTCCATATCTAAGGACCAGTCCACGGACATGGATGCCACAGACGGTCATCCAACACTGTTCACATACATTTTAAACTATTTTTCAACAAGCCGAATGAAATTCATACAAACAAATCGGATTTTATGCAAACCGGACGAAAATATTTGCATTTTAAACATATTTTAACTAAGAAAGGTAAAATTATATGCACGTCCGGCCGCGCGGAGCTCCATTCCCATGACACTAATAAACTATACTAGTCTAAGACCTGTCGCGACGGATCGCTTTGTCTTCTTCCCCATGACCGACGGCCCGCTCATCGAATTACCGGGAGCCCCGGAGGTATATTCTTCCCCCGTATCTTCCCTCTATCAGGTTGCGCCGCTAATCGGAGTGGCAAAGAGGGTGTTTCAGCCGGAGGGGAAGGGGGCTCCTAACTTCCGTGGTGCCCAGGCGGGGCCAGCGATGGTTCGAGATAAAGAACCAGGCAAGTCACCAGTTGTGCAAGACGGGAATGCGCCGACTGTGGCCTTCCTGGGTCCCAAGTGGCGGCAGATCTCCCATGTTTTACTTTCCCTCGACGTTCGTGGCCGACGCGGACGCGTTGGCCACCGACTCGTCGATCTTCGTGTGGCCGGCTTCTTTCTCTGGCGACAAGGCACGGTTATGCACGCGTTGACGGCGAATGGCGCGGTCATAGGCACGGGAGGCGCGATACGACATGGCGTCATCCGCGGCAGCCACGATGCCTGTCCCCTCTCCCCCTCCCCCGCGTGCCGACGTGGAGCAAGTCACAACTCCTCCACGAGCTGGCTTGGAGCCGCAAGTTGCTGAACCATGCACTGGCTTGAAGCGGCAACTGGCTCCGTCGGGCTAGGCGAGGGAGGTGGAGCAGCGAGCGGCCTCGCTCGTATTCGGCGGGTTCGTCGGGCCATCCAGCCGGCTTTTATGCAGGAGAAAGTACGACCAGATCGCCCGCGAACCGATACAAACCCGCGTTGAATGGCACAACACGTCCAAACTGCGCAATCTGTATGGTTTGAGTGTCATCGTCGGAGATGTCCTAAATTTTCATGCTGCTTGTTTATCTGTATATTGACTCTTTCAGCTTGTGTGTGCCATATCTAACTCGCGCGCTAGTATCCGAGTATGTACATGCATGTTTATGTCGTTAATTATTCGGCTGTGTGTATACGTCTGGCCAGGACATGTGAGTATTCAAATGCATAGTACATACACGAACGAGGCCACACTAAATCTTTGCATGCATGCACTTACGAATATGCATGGGTATTCAGATACAGACTTTCTCTGTTTCGTGTGTACCATGACAGGGCACTCTTCGGCCTACGTAAGCAAAAGAGTGCTCTTCGGCCCGGAACCACTCTCACTTCGGTAGAAGAGTGCTCTTCAGCCCGGAACCACTCTGTCTTCGGCTTCGGCTAGACCGTAAAGTTTCTCCTCGGTCTACGGGAGGCCGACGGGGTCATATAAGTGATATTTAAATTTAGGTCATATATTATCAGAAATTTTTATAGAAATAATTATATTTTAAAAAATTGATGAATAGTATCATGTGTTAAAAACCCTAGATTTGTTGTTTTTTTTTGCACAGCCCTTATTTCAACGTACTTTGTCCTGAAAATTTACACACATGTGCATTGTGTCATCATCTATATCTATATTTGTTTTAAAAAAATTGAATGTAAAATTTTGAATTTTCACGAGTTTTGAATCTTGCATTTGAAGACCATCATGGAACTCGGCCTACAAAAGCAATTTCCGCCATTCTTGGCTCTATATAGACGTCAGCCATGCTTCTATGGGGATATCAAACACTTCTGCTCAAGTAGCGAACAACCTTGCCGCCTGATGACATCGTTGCTTCGTCAACATCTTCATCGAGCTCTGCAACGAATGAAGGATTTTGCTGACCATAAACGTACATAGTGTTCTTTTGTTGCAGGAGATTGGGCCTCCTTCACGTGGAGCCGTACATACAAACTTCTCTGCCGCACAAGGCCAATGTGAAGCTTGTCTTTCGTTATTTTGGGCCATACCGAGGGTTGGAGCCACTCAGAAATCAGACATATGGACTTCTACTGCCTGAGCATGCATCAGAAGATCCATCCCATCTTCCATGTTCCACAGCCGTATGCAAGATTGCCAACGACAAGTACCGTGCACCAGCAACCGCCTCGCCTCACTGACGATCAACTATCGCTGCAAATTCAAAAGCATGAGTTGGATCGCCGCACCAAATGTCGTGGGAGTTCCACCATTGAGGGGATCCTTGTGCAATGGTCTAATTTACCGAAAAAATCTAGCAACCTGGGAGAATGAGAAGGAGCTTCACGTGAGATTTCCCAGCATTGCGGCTTGGGGACAAGACACTGGTAAAGGAGGGGTATGTTATCGGCCCATCCATGACTAATCAAGCCACTACTAGGGATCAACGCCCATAGAGCAAATTCTAGACAACACTATTTCAGAAAAAAAGTCCTAGACAACACATCTCCTTTACCACCTACTCCCCCCCCCCCCCCCCCCCCCCCCCGCTCTCTCTCTCTCTCTCTCTGCTACCATTCCCCTTCCTTCTCCCGTCAATTCGAATTATATAAGAGAGAGATGTGCCTCGGATAGATATAATCGAAAGTAGATCATGACAGTATAGATGTCAAGCTATGTCTTGTTTGTTGGTGTTTGCACACAACGTGTTGCTGAAATACCTTCAAGGATTTAACTTACTTTGGTTGCTTTGTCGAAGGCGTTGTCTGCTTGCTAATGTGTTGGCCTTCAGTGGTTAGTCTCGACAAGCAAAATGAAAATATGTGTCCTAGTTGTGTAAGGCCGGACGCGGCAAAGGCGAGGTGTGGGTGTTCATCCATTATCGAAGGCGTTGTTGCGGAAGAAGTAGATTTAGTCTCAATGCTTTATTCATATCTTATAGTGACTCTATTGTGGTTGCTTATGTTCTGTACATCATTTATTGATGTTTTTGACCCCATTGCCTTATGTCAACTTTAATTAAAAAAATGGTCATGTGAATCATAACAATGCAGAGGTTGGGGTTCCAACCATCTTTAAAAAAATTGTCAGCCGGTTCAAATGACATATATGTTTGTTGCCCCTAACATTAAGTTTAATGTTATGCTTACATATTATGGTCACCATACTTACAAATTTGGATCAATCAGTTAGCTAGATCCTTGGAATGTCATAGCAACGCAGTTGAGGATGAGCCGGAAGAAAGACGGTCGCCGCCGGTGTTGACCAAAGAAGAGCGAACACTATTGGAGCTGGAGGTGGAGCTGTCAATGGAGAAATTAAGCCTCATCCGTGCCGGAGGACGACGCAGGGTCCGGCACAGTCCTGTACATGTGCAATGGGAGTGCTCACAGCCTCGCCTCATTGGACTGCAGGACGTACCGGTTAGGGTGCCCGCACTAGAGCCCGTCGACAAGCACCCGCGCCATCCACCGCTCGTCCGCCTTTTCACCCCTTAGCCGCTCATCGGCCACGTTGAGGATCGTGTTCCTTTCGTACAAGCTCCACACCCACCTGACCAGTGTGAAGGATTTTCCCGCGGTCTCCATCACTAGCCAGACGCCCGAGACGATTTGCAGGAGGACGACACTGAAGTTGTACATGTCCAACTCGGTGCATGGCCGTCGCGTGTTGAAGAACTCCAGGTAGATGTACCCGACTGTGCTGAGCACGGCCTTGGTGGTCTGCATCAACCTAGTGTCGTGGTTGAAGAGCCGGGCCAACCCGACGTCTCCGTGCTTGGTGCTCATCGATGAGTCAAGCATGATGTTGCTTGGCTTGATGTCGCCATGCACGACGCACTGCTCCCACTCACATGGAGGTAGTGTAGCACGGATCCCAAGCCAAGGATTATCTTCTACTCCCTCCGTCCGGGTTTATTAGGCCCCCTTTTATTTTGAGCCAAAGATTGACCATGAATTTTAACTAATAAAATAAAAAGTACATGCCACAAAAAGTATATCATATAAAACCTCTTTCAAATACAAATTCAACAATATACTTTTTGTAGCATAAACTTTATATATTTTTAATTAAATACATGGTCAAAGTTGGACCCAAAATGAAAGAGGGCCTAATAAACCCGGACGGAGGTATGACCTCTATGGCCATGTCAAATACGGGATGTCCTTGCCGTAGAGGTACGTGCATGTCTAAGCTGCCCTCGGTGGCGAGCTTATAGACGAGGAGGAGACCCCTGTAGCTGTCGTACCAGCCCAGCAGCTGGATAAGGTTGCGATGCTTCTGTCTGCTGATAATTCTCACCTCTGGCTTTAACTCATTTCTCCCCTGCAGCGACGACTCCGCCGACAATTTTTTTCAGTCCAACGCTTGGCAGGGGAGTATATTTAAGCGTGCGCCGAGCCGAGGAGTAAATTTTTTACTCCTTTATACGGGTTAGGAGTTCTCTAGCCTTTTAGGGAATCAGCTAGAGATGTCCTTACAAATCTGGGTGAATCTACCTAGATCCTTGGAATGTCGTAGCAACGCAGTCGAGGACGACTCAGAGAAATGGGTGATGTTGCCGATGCTGACCGAAGATGAGCGAACACAAATGGAGCCCAAGCTGTCAACGGAGAAAGACCCATACAGGCCAGACGACGCGGGATCTGGCACAGTCCGGTACATGTGCAGCGGCAGCGCCGGCAGCCTCACCTCGTCGGACTGTAGGACGTGCATGGCCTGCGCGATGGACGGTCGCTCGCCCTGGTCTGGGTGTGCACACCAGAGCCCGACGACGAGCACCCGTTCCATCCACCGAGCGTCCGCCTCGTCACCCCTCAACCGCTCGTCCGCCGCGTCAAGGATCGCATTCCTCCCATACAGGCCCCACACCCAGCTGAGCAGAGTGAAGGACCTCTCCGTGGTCTCCATCACCGGCCGTCGGCCAGAGGTGATCTCTAGGAGGACGACGCCGAAACTGTAGACATCCGACTTGGTGCTAGGGCGGCGCGTGTTGACGAACTCCGGGTCGATGTACCCGACGGTGCCGAGCACGGCCTTGGTGGTCTGCATTGACCCGGCGCCGTGGGCGATGAGCCGGGCCAACCCGAAGTCCCCGAGCTTGGTGCTCAGCGACAAGTCGAGCATGATGTTGCTGGGTTTGATGTCGCCGTGGACGATGCACTCCTCCCACTCTCCGTGGAGGTAGCGCAGCGCCGACCCCAAGCCGAGGATGATGTTGTACCTCTGTGGCCATGTTAGATACGTGCCGTCCTTGTTGTAGAGGTGCCTGTCGAGGCTGCTCTCCGCGACGAGCTCGTAGACAAGGAGGAGCCCCTTGCGGCTGTCACACCAACCCAGCAGCTGCACAAGGTTGCGATGCTTCAGTCTGCTGATGATCCTCACCTCTGCCTCGAACTCCTTCCTCCCTTGCGCCGATGACTCCACTGACAGCACCTTTACCGCCACCTCACGGCGGTCTTGGTCACTACCGACAGCAGCTGCGGGTGTGAGCGTGAGGTGACCCCGGTAAACGCTCCCGAAGCCGCCTCGCCCGAGCTTCTCCTCCTTGGCGAAGTTACTCGTTGCCGCGACCAGCTCGTGGTACATGTACCGTCTGGGGCCTCCGGCAGCCACACCTCTCTCGAGGTCAGCTCTGTCGTCACACTCTTCTTCGCTGTCCTCGTTTGCTCTTCTTTTCTTGTGTCGACGCCATCCCAGCACTGCGGTCGCACAGACCAACAAAAAAAGCAGAGGAACTAGGACAGATGCTAGGATTGGTACCAACTTTTTGTGGATGTTGCTGTTGCTGGTTGGAATTGGAAGAGGAGGTTCGGCAGGTGGACGTGCTTCCTTCTTTGATTCAAGTTGCAGAGTAGAGCTAAATGACCATGACAGTATCTGGTGCAGCTCGGCGATGTCGCCAGTCGCCGCGGAGAAGCCGACGGCGACCTCCTCCGGTAAGTATCTACTCAGATCGACGGTTGCATTGACCTGGTACAAGGCATCTTCGATGAGGAGATCAACGGCCAGCATCTTGGAATCTTTGTGGTACTTGACAGTGGCTTCCATAACATGGAGGGACGTGAGGCTTTTTCCCGGCCAGGTCGTGGTGTCCGTTGATGCGGTGGAGTTGACGGAGTTGACGTCGATGCCGACATGGTTGCCGTTGATATCGGCATATTCCCGGTTGAGGAAAGTGTCGAACTCGACGGCCACGATTCGGCCGTCTCCTGTCCCGTTAGTGTGGGTTGGGAGGAGGCCGAGGCCGCCGCCGGCGCTCCGGGGCGGGAGCACCGAAGGGAAACTCCCGAGGAAGAAGGCCATCCCGTCGCCTGTCAGCGGCATGCTGTCCTTGTCTGGGGTGATTCGGAAGGAGAAGGTGGTGGTGAAGCTAGCCATCTCGCCGGTGGCGTTGCTCCACAGCGGCACTTTGTGGTCGTACCATGCCCGGCCGACGCTGCTCTGAATGTTTGCATCACGCGTGTTCTTTGTCAGCTCCAGCCACGACGTGCTGACGAGTGCATCGCCGTTGACGGCGATGAATGAACCGGCTCTTGGGTCGGAGAAGTTGAGGTTGAAGAAGAGTGAGAAGGCCCGGCGCGGCGCATAGTAGAGGCATAGCAGCAACACCAAGACTAGGGTGGTAGGAGGAGGACGGCGAGAGCCCATGGCCTGGTGTTGGGAAGGAGAAAAGCTTGAGCACTATAATGTTAGGGGAATATAGTTAGTCTCCAGGGTCAAATTTGAAGTTTTCAGCTGGTCTCCAGGCCAAAGTAGAAGTGCACGATAGCACATGAAAGCAAACAGAGAGCCAATGGTAGCACACGGCTCTGGCGGAGCTCCAAATGGTTGCACAGGACAAAAGTCACCAGCTCCAAATGGTGGTTCAACTTCAATAAACTGGCCAATAAACTGATGTACTTATCCTTTTTGTTTATACTTAAGAGCAGCATCTGCCGGCGACCGAGACGGAAAAGACAAATGCTTGCCGGCCGGCAAGCTAACCTTTTTGTTGAAATATATTGTCCGCTTCTCTCTATCAGTTTGGATTTTTAAAGCAACTGACTGAAGTATGAATTCAATATGGTATCTGAGTGAAGTGGTCTTGAGTTTAAAATTCTGCTAGCAGTACTAACAAAGATTCTGCGGCCTAAATCGATCCCACGTCTAAGAACTAAGAAAGCCTAGACGTGAAGGAGAATGTTCAAATATAAAGCACGCCTCTCTCCATCAATACGGACTTTTGAAGCAGCCCGCTGCACCATGAATTCGATACTTTTCACTCATCTATATAGTAACATGTCTACGTTGGAATTGTGCCTATAGGTAATAATAAAATGTTCATTTTTCTGTTGTTTCATGATTTGTGCAATGAATAATATCTTTCTATCTATCTATCTATCTATCTATATCTATACCTCTATACCTATACTAATTAGGCACTTCCTAAAAATTCCCACGTTAATCAGTAATTAGGAGCCGTTAATCTGGTGAGACCAAATTATTACGGTGTAGATCTCCATAAAATTCACACGATAATAAAAAAATAGAAGCCCTTTATCTGGTGGGACCGAACTATTATGGTGTAGATCTTTCGATCTATACCTTTCAATTAATCCACGTGATTAAAAATATATTAACTGTTTGATCTATTAATTTTGCACGGAGAGAAGAGACAAACTGACCCAACTGACCCAAACCGATTATGCATCCAGTCAAGAGTCTGCGTCATGCACGGCTCCATACAAGCGATCTAAAATAGGATACATATGTATTGTACTTGGACTTGGACTGTAAGAAAACCTGCTGATTATTCGTTGCAAAAGAAGAGGCCGTCCAACATTCTAACAAGTAGTACACGTACATCTTCCTGAAGAACATGGTCGCCCTCATGTTCGTTTAGATGCGTTCGCAGTACTGCATAATTTATCCTCGCTGCAACGCTGCCGTTCGGGGATGCGTGAGTCGAAGCCTGCAATCCAATTAATTATCCTCGCTGCAACGCCGCCGTCTCAGGATGCACGAGTCGAAGCCTACAATCCAGATAAGTTAATATGTTGTTACGATGGGCATGGCGTTTTGCAACGATTGAGCAGTAAGTACCAGAAGACGGAGGCTTCTCTACAGGAAGATTTCACCACAGCATGAAGAGAGAGAAAACCGTGAAGGTGTGATAGATAAGATGCAAGCCACGCCATCTGCATGCTCTATAAGAAAGATCGGCTCCATGATCTCTCTAACCCCATGATCAAAGTACATGTCCATGGTTCTTCTCGCCCCAGTTCTCGCGTCGAGAGAAAAGGCAGTCTAGCTATAAGATTGGGCCAGGGTGTGGCTGCAGCAGCAAGAGGCGGTCTATTGCTAGCAAGTAATTAATATGATGATTATTCACTTGATTTGTTCTGATGTGACAGGGTAATCTGGTTCGATACCATGACTACGCATCCTCAAATTTTAATGCTCGACTGAATCGATCCTTATCAATTTCATATTCCAGTACTCGAATTTAAACCTCTTGATATTATATTCTAATTTTGACCACCCTGCGTATCATGGTTATCTTCTTAAGCCAACAATTTCCAAGTCGATTAATGCATGGAGGAGCAATTGGACGGATGCATTCATGGTCTGCCTACAGAGGAGTCCCCCCCAACTGTTTTCTTACAATCCTACAACCAGTGCTAAGCATTACAACAAGGAGGAGAGGTTATGTACAAAGGCGGGTAAGATGTCTGACGGCCGAATCATATGGCCTACATGACATCCGGTATCATCTTCTTCTATTTTTTTTCTAAGTTGTAAATTGACATCATATCGGATATCTTCTTCCTTTTACTTCAGTTGTAAATTTCGTTTAGTAGTAATAACGTCTTGATAGTCATTTGTACGTTGATGTTTTGGCTTGAAAACAAGACAATTTTAAACTTTGATATTGCTAATGTCACTATGTATTACCATCTAACATCCAGATTGTATATCTTTTGTCATTTACGATGTTCAGTTGTATTTCCTTCAGCCATGCATGTTTGCATTTTACTAAATTGGCATAGAATTGCAGCAATTAGTCACGTGTGGACTTGGACCAACAAAGTTGGAAGGATGGAACCGGTGGTCTGCAATAATTGAGCAAGTATCAATACTATTTATGCTCCTAACGATCCACGGCGACGAGTCCATTCAGCAGCTGGGTAGCTGTTCCATTGCCCATGACCTCTTCGTGTCACGTGACGCACCATGGCGCCGGCTACCCAAGTTGTTTCCAACGGAGAGTTCATGCACATGCAGTAATATCCACTTCTCGGCCGGTACGCTCTGTACTCAGCCCACAGAGTCTAGCAGCCACGCGACCGATTATACTTAGCCACTGACTGGCTGCCTCCTCCAGAAAGGGGTGGACTACTTTCGGATGATGTCCACGGGATGAAAGCAATAGATAGGATCAAAGAATAGAAGAATAATTGGAGAAAAAGCAGCTGCAAGTTCCCTAATTTTACTTTTCTTCCTTTTAGCTACTTCGTTCTCTTCCTATAATTTACATGGACTACGTGGTGTGATGCTTTGTGTGAGAACACGCCTTATATCAGTAGGTTTTAGTGCATGCATCCATCAAATTTAGTTCTTTCTCACCTTAATTAACAAGAGTACTCAGTGAACAATATTTTAGAAACACAACGTGGATGTCCAAATTATTTACAACTGTTGATCTAGCTTTCAAAGGATTTGATTATGGAAGTTTTAGCAATGCTTTCACTAAATACAAAAGGTGCACACACAAGCATTGCTTAAATAATTGTTTTATGTTATTCACATTTTTCTTAGAAAAAGGAGGATAATCCATGCGACTCACATATTTCAAGCCGTCACAATTTGTACCATTGAATTATTCTGTGAGTATATCATTAGATATATTGGCCCACATGTATCTAATTATGTTTGCAAGATACTTGATTTTTAATCATTGGTTACTTGCATTGCAAATTTTCAGATGGACTACAGTGATATACAAGCCCGATGAGATCTTTCTAGAAAAACTTGATTGTGGAAGATGGAAATTAATTAATTTTATATGCATTCCTTTGTTTTACTGGTATTTCACTAAACTCAGGATTTGAAAAGCATGTAAATTGCAAGCATGTATTTGTGATCCTATTTGTTTCTATATTTGAATTTCCAGCACCTGTACATATACTAACGTTTTCAGTGAAAAATATCCTATCTTCGGGTTACACAACAGAATACTACTATGCGTATCTTAGATAGCAAGCAATAAATAAAAGCGATGCAGACATTGGTCTTTCAGTGTAACATGCAAATAACAAGATTTCGGAGTAAAGTTTAAAGTCGTGCATCCTTTTTTAACAGAATTAAAGGAACCATTCAAGGTTTATGCAGGCGAACAATATATATCACGATATATTAGTACCATTGGGTTTTAGAGGGCGGTAAACCGTACAAGATTTTAAATTTATCTTTCTAGAACTAATAATTTAGGTCTCCGGGGCACTTATACAGAGGAAAATATTTGTAGATATTGGCATGTTATCATGCTTTACCTTTATGTTCATCGATATATTGTGTGGGTACAAATCTAACAACCAGTCCCAAAAATATTGCCAGACAATGCAGTATTTGTCTAACATCTTGTATGTAAATTTGTAATCAGGGATTTATTGAAAAGAATATATCATTTATGCTACACGGTAACCAATATTCATCGTTGCATATTGTAGATGCAATGATCCAAAATTATTCTAGAACTAATGTTATAATTTTGTTTCCAAAAAATATTGCATGCACCAAAAATAATATAAGTTCAACCTATATAAATCTATCTAGAATAGGCTAACCCGTGCGGACGCACGGGTTGACGACTAGTTGTAATAATTTGTTAATGAATTTGCTTGTGAAACACCATCAGCATATATTCAAGTATATATTATTCTAAACACCCCTCCTCATAAAATGTATGTAAACACATACATTTAGACTGCATACATATTGATTGATGACCGTGTTTTTCAGTCATAGATATGGAGATATCAACCCGACATTATGGATGCCCGTTAGTTGAACTGACATTGGATAGACACATACTGCCAGAAAATTGTCCTTTTTATGTCATCACTATATATCTCATATGCATCATATATGTCTATATCCTTAGACCTTAGATCAGGCTCATACTCATGATATTAAACTGGTCTGCTTAGTGGTCACCAAATATTACTAGGAGATCGTAAAGATGGTTTTCGGGCTTAGCCAAAGCATGCCGCAAGTCATGGATTTATCAATATGAGAATTGCTCCTCCGGTGATGCAGAGCTTAAGTGATTGGTTTTTGGAATTGTGTGGCCATACTTATGATTGAAGAGTTAATCATATTTTGGGGATTTTAGTGCACGTACCTCGAGTTGGAATCAAGGATGACTACCTCGCCTTCAGCTCGACCCTATCACAGGGCAAAAGGCTTCATACAATAGTTGCTAAAAGGTTTTTTCAGTGCGATCTTTATACATATATACAGGAAATGGTATGACCTGTTAGGGTCGGCTATCGATTGTTGACAAAAAGGTATTTTTGTGCATTGCCGTATATATATGAGGCTCTAGGGTCACACACACTTAAATGCGTGGGAATTATTGTAGACCAAAAAGAGTGAACAACCGACAGGAAATTAGGCCAAAAAGAGCTCCAAAACTTGCCTGTCTCATGTCTAATTTGGTTGAAGACCAATAGGTGGTGGAACACCCGCAGAACCCTTGAGGGCTGCGAGTCCCTATACAAAGGAGGGCAAGGGAGGGCGGAGGCACGACCCAAGGCTGCCCCAAACCCCTAGCCTCACTCACGGCCAGCCTTGAGTTTTTTTGGGGTGGGGGCGTGGAGGTAATAAGACTTGGGGCTCTTAATAGAAAGCACTATCAAACTAATATCAATATACTCATATTTGAAATATCAATAAACATTGAAATGCATCCAAGAAAATATTCATATCCAATAGTATTGACATATCACCATGAAATTTTCTTCTAACACACTAACGAGGCTATGATGGGGTCAATGTCAATCTCGTCCAACACTAACGAGGCTCACTTAAGCCCTGAGGCTGACAGTGGGGGCTGCCCGCCGGGATTAAAGGAGGGGAGCAAACAGAGGCGACGGTGCTCACCGGCGGCGCTAGCGACGACAAGAGATCACACGAAGCTTGGCGAGGGGACGGTTGGAAGCAGGGGGCGGTGGCGGTCACGTGGGTAGTCGAACCCGACTTGACTGTACATTGGCTTAACTTGGGAATGACTACAATACAATCTGAGCCAGATTTGGAAAAATAGAACATTTGAAGATGGACCGTCGGATGGCAGATTGATGGCACATATTTGGGTGCAAGGGATCATGTTGTTAGACTACAATTAGTTGGCTAGTATACCGGCCGATCTAGTCAGCATTATCCACGTGCATGCGCCATGTATGCTGCCACGTCACTCATGGAGGAGTAGGATCAAAAATGCTAAACGCACGGACCCATTACGGGCTGATTACGGGCCTTCCCTATATTACTTTTCATCCCCCTGATTTTCAGGTGGGTGGGGCCTGCACATCCCCCTTAAACCAATAAACATTTTCCATGCCAGCACCAGCCCCGTAAAACGCCCGTGAAACTCCGTGTGTGTAGCATCGTTGGAGTAGGATCGGCTGTTAATTTGTTAACTATGCACCTTGTATCCTCTCTCTCTCTGATGTATTCTCTCTATTAATTTCCCCATTGTGGATGAATGCAAGTGAGATACATTGCTATCTCTATCCATTTCTATTTATGATATCAGAGTGATCCTTCATCGCTTCCGACATGGCCTCTTCGGCCGCCGCCGCCGCTTATTCTCCGGCAGCCTCCTCCTCCCCTTTTCCTCCCATGGTGTCCTATCCTCTCCCTGCCTTCTTGTTGGAAATATGCCCTAGAGGCAATAATAAATGGTTATTATTATATTTCTTTGTTCATGGTAATTGTCTATTATTCATGCTATAATTGTATTGTCCGGAAATCGTAATACATGTGTGAATACATAGACCACAACCTGTCCCTAGTAAGCCTCTAGTTGACTAGCTCGTTGATTAACAGATAGTCATGGTTTCCTGACTATGGACATTGGATGTCATTGATAACGGGATCACATCATTAGGAGAATGATGTGATGGACAAGACCCAATCCTAAGCATAGCATAAAAGATCGTGTAGTTTCGTTTGCTAGAGCTTTTCCAATGTCAAGTATCTTTTCCTTAGACCATGAGATCGTGCAACTCCCGGATACCGTAGGAGTGCTTTGGGTGTGCCAAACGTCACAACGTAACTGGGTGACTATAAAGGTGCACTACGGGTATCTCCGAAAGTGTCTGTTGGGTTGGCACGGATCGAGACTGGGATTTGTCACTCCGTGTGACGGAGAGGTATCTCTGGGCCCACTCGGTAATGCATCATCATAATGAGCTCAATGTGACTAAGGCGTTAGTCACGGGATCATGCATTGCGGTACGAGTAAAGAGACTTGCCGGTAACGAGATTGAACAAGGTATTGGGATACCGACGATCGAATCTCGGGCAAGTAACATACCGTTTGACAAAGGGAATTGCATACGGGATTGACTGAATCCTCGACATCGTGGTTCATCCGATGAGATCATCGTGGAACATGTGGGAGACAACATGGGTATCCAGATCCCGCTGTTGGTTATTGACCGGAGAGGCGTCTCGGTCATGTCTGCATGTCTCCCGAACCCGTAGAGTCTACACACTTAAGGTCCGGTGACGCTAGGGTTGTAGAGATATATGTATGCGGAAACCCGAAAGTTGTTCGGAGTCCCGGATGAGATCCCGGACGTCACGAGAGGTTCCGGAATGGTCCGGAGGTGAAGAATTATATATAGGAAGTCCAGTTTCGGCCACCGGAAAAGTTTCGGGGGTTACCGGTATTATACCGGGACCACCGGAAGGGTCCCGGGGGTCCACCGGGTGGGGCCACCTATCCCGGAGGGCCCCATGGGCTGAAAGTGGAAGGGAACCAGCCCCTAGTGGGCTGGGCGCCCCCCATGGGCCTCCCCCCATGCGCCTAGGGTTGGGAACCCTAGGGTGGGGGGACTTCCCCCTTGCCTTGGGGGGCAAGCAACCCCTTTCCACCCCTTGGCCGCTGCCCCCCCCAACCCTAGATGGGTTTTGGCCGCCCCCCCCCCCTCCCAAGGGGGGCTATATAAAGGGGGGGAGGGAGGGCAGCAATCTACAGCCTTGGGCGCCTCCCTCCTCCCCTGCAACACCTCTCTCTCTCTCTCTCGCAGAAGCTCGGCGCAGCCCTGCCGGAGACCCGCTACATCCACCACCACGCCGTCGTGCTGTTGGATCTCCATCAACCTCTCCTTCCCCCTTGCTGGATCAAGAAGGAGGAGACGTCGCTGCATCGTATGTGTGTTGAACGCGGAGGTGTCGTCCGTTCGGCACGCGGTCATCGGTGATTTGGATCACGGCGAGTACGACTCCGTCATCCACGTTCATTGGAACGCTTCCGCTCGCGATCTACAAGGGTATGTAGATGCACTCCTTTCCCCTCGTTGCTAGTAGACTCCATAGATGCATCTTGGTGAGCGTAGGAAATTTTTAAATTATGCTACGATTCCCAACAGTGGCATCATGAGCCAGGTCTATGCGTAGTTACTATGCACGAGTAGAACACAAAGAAGTTGTGGGCGTTGAGTTTGCCAATTCTTCTTGCTGCTACTAGTCTTTTCTTGTTTCGGCAGCATTGTAGGATGAAGCGGCCCGGACCAACCTTACACGTACACTTACGTGAGACGGGTTCCACCGACTGACATGCACTAGATGCATAAGGTGGCTAGCGGGTGTCTGTCTCTCCTACTTTAGTCGGAACGGATTCGATGAAAAGGGTCCTTATGAAGGGTAAATAGAAATTGGCAAATCACGTTGTGGTCATACGTAGGTAAGAAACGTTCTTGCTAGAAACCTACAAACCATGTAAAAACTTGCAACAACAATTAGAGGACGTCTAACTTGTTTTTGCAGCAAGTGCTATGTGATGTGATATGGCCAGAAGATGTGATGAATGATATAAGTGATGTATGAGATTGATCATATTCTTGTAATAGGAATCACGACTTGCATGTCGATGAGTATGACAACCGGCAGGAGCCATAGGAGTTGTCTTTATTATTTTGTATGACCTGCGTGTCATTGAATAACCCCATGTAAATTACTTTACTTCGTTGCTAAACGCGTTAGCCATAGAAGTAGAAGTAATCGTTGGCGTGACGACTTCATGAAGACACAATGATGGAGATCATGATGATGGAGATCATGGTGTCATGCCGGTGACGAAGATGATCATGGTGTCCCGAAGATGGAGATCAAAGGAGCATGATGATATTGGCCATATCATGTCACTATTTGATTGCATGTGATGTTTATCATGTTTTTGCATCTTATTTGCTTAGAACGACGGTAGTAAGTAAGATGATCCCTTATAATAATTTCAAGAAAGTGTTCACCCTAACTGTGCACCATTGCGACGGTTCGTTGTTTCGAAGCACCACGTGATGATCGGGTGTGATAGATTCTAACGTTCGAATACAACGGGTGTTGACGAGCCTAGCATGTACAGACATGGCCTCGGAACACACGCAATACACTTAGGTTGACTTGACGAGCCTAGCATGTACAGACATGGCCTCGGAACACAGAGGACCGAAAGGTCGAGCATGAGTCGTATAGAAGATACGATCAACATGGAGATGTTCACCGATCTTGACTAGTCTGTCTCACGTGATGATCGGACACGGCCTAGTTAAACTTGGATCATGTTTCACTTAGATGACTAGAGGGATGTCTATCTGAGTGGGAGTTCATAATCAGATGAACTTCATTATCATGAACATATTTAAAAAGGTATTTGCAAATCATGTCATAGCTTGCGCTTTAGTTCTACTGGTTAAGATATGTTCCTAGAGAAAATTTAGTTGAAAGTTGGTAGTAGCAATTATGCGGACTGGGTCCGTAAACTGAGGATTGTCCTCATTACTGCACAGAATGCTTATGTCCTTAATGCACCGCTCGGTGTGCTGAACCTCAGCGTCGTCTGTAGATGTTACGAAACATCTGACATACACGTTTTGATGACTACGTGATAGTTCGGTGCGGTTTAGAATTGTGGCACCAAAGACTTTTTTGAAACGTCGCAGAACATGTGAGATGTTCCGAAGACTGAAATTGGGATTTCAGACTAGTGCCCACGTCAAGAGGTATGAGACCTCTGACAAGTTTCTTAAGCCTGCAAACTAAGGGAGAAAAGCTCAATCGTTGAGCGTGTGCTCAGATTGTCTGAGTGCCACAATCGCTTGAATCGAGTGGGAGTTAATCTCCCAGATGAGATAGTGATAGTTCTCCATAGTCACTGCCACCAAGCTAGTAGAGCTTCGTGATGAACTATAACATATCAAGGATAGTTATGATGATCCTTGAGCTATTCGCGATGTTTGACACCGCGAGAGTAGAGATCAAGAAGGAGCATCAATTGTTGATGGTTAGTAAAACCACTGGTTTAAGAAGGGCAAGGGCAAAAGGGATACTTCATGAAACAGCAAGTCGTTTGCTGCTCTAGTGAAGAATCCCAAGGTTGAACCCAAACCCGAGACTAAGTGCTTCTGTAATGAGAGGAACGGTCACTGAAGCAGTACTACCCTAGATACTTGGTAGATGAGAAGGCAGGCAAGGTCGACAGAAGTATATTGGATATACGTTATATGAATGTGTACTTTACTAGTACTCCTAGCAGCACCAGGGTATTAGATACCGGTTCGGTTGCTAAGTGTTAGTAACTCGAAATAGAAGCTGCGGAATAAATGGAGACTAGCTAAAGGTGAGATGACGATATGTGTTGGAAGTGTTTCCAAGGTTGATGTGATCAAGCATCGCATGCTCCCTCTACCATCGAGATTTGGTGTTTGCGTTGAACATGATTGAATTATGTTTACCGCAAAACGGTTATTCATTTAAGGAGAATAATGGTTAATCTGTTTACTTGAATAATACCTTCAATGGTCTTGCACCTAAAATGAATCTCGATCATAGTGATACACATGTTCATGCCAAAAGTTATAAGATAGTAATGATAGTACCACATACTTGTGGCACTGCCACTTGAGTCATATTGGTGTAGAACGCATGAAGAAGCTCCATGTAGGTGGATCTTTCGACTCACTCGTTTTTTAAAAGATTGAGACATGCGAACCATGTCTATTGGTATATATGCATGAAGAAACTCCATACAGATGGATCGTTTGGACTCACTTGATTATGAATCACTTGAGACATGCAAATCATACCACATGGGCAAAATGACTGAAAGTCCTCGTTTTCATTGAGATGGAACAAGAGAGCAACTTATTGGAAGTAATACATTTTTTATGTACGCAGTCCAATGAGTGCTGAGGCATGCAGTGGATATCGTTATGTTCTTACTTCACAGATGATTTGAGTAGATGCTGAATGTATTTACTTGATGAAACACTAGTCTGAATTATTGAAAGGTTCAAGTAATTTCAGAGTGAAGTTGAAGATCGTCGTGACAAGAGGATAAAATGTCTGTGATATGATCATAGAGATGAGTATCTGAGATACGAGTTTGGCGCACAATTGAGACATTGTGGAAGATGTTTCACAATTAATACCGCCTGGAACACCATAGTGTGATGGTGTGTCCGAACATCATAACTGCACCCTATTGGATATGGTGCATACCATGATGTTTCTTATCAAATTACCACTATCGTTTATGGGTTAGGCATTAGAGACAACCGCATTCACTTTAAAAGGGGCACCACGCAATTCCGTTGAGACGACACCGTTTATAGAAACCTAAGTTGTCGTTTCTTAAAAGTTTGGGGCTGCGATGCTTATGTGAAAAAGTTTCAGGCTGATAAGCTCGAACCCAAAGAGGATAAATGCATCTTCATAGAATACCCAAAAACAGTTGGGTATACCTCCTATTTCAGATCTGGAAGCAAAAGTAATTGCTTCTAGAAACGAGTCCTTTCTCGAGGAAAAGTTTCTCTCGAAAGAATTGAGTGGGAGGATGGTGGAGACTTGATAAGGTTATTGAACCGTCGCTTCAACTAGTGTGTAGCAGGGCACAGGAAGTTGTTCCTGTGGCACCTACACCAATTGAAGTGGAAGCTTATGATAGTGATCATGAAACTTCGGATCAAGTCACTACCAAACCTCGTAGGACGACGAGGATGCGCACTACTTCAGAGTAATGCGTGATCCTGTCTTGGAAGTCATGTTGCTAGACAACAATGAACCTACGAGCTATGGAGAAGCGATGGTGGGCCCATATTCCGACGAATGGCTCGAGGCCATGAAATCCGAGATAGAATCCATATACCAGAACAAAGCATGGACTTTGGTGAACTTGCCCGATGATCGGCAAGCCATTGAGATAAATGGATCTTTAAGAAGAAGACGGACATGGACGGTAATGTTACCGTCTATGAAGGTCGACTTGTGGCAAAGAGTATTTTCACAAGTTCAAGGAGTTGACTACGACGAGTTTTTCTCATCCGTAGCGATGCTTAGGTCCGTCGGAATCATGTTAGCATTAGCTACATTTATGAAATCTGGCAGATGGATGTCAAAACAAGTTTCCTTACCAGTTTTCGCAAGGAAAGGTTGTGTGTGATACAATCAGAAAGGTTTTGTCGATCCTAAGGATGCTAAAAGGTATGCTAGCTCCAGCGATCCTTCCATGGATTAGAGCAAGCATCTCGGAGTCAGAATATACGCTTTGATGGAGTGATCAAAGTTTTTGGGTTTATACAAAGTTTGTTAGAAACTTGTATTTACAATAAAGTGAGTGGGAGCGCTACAACATTTCTGATAAGTATATGTGAATGACATATTGTTGATCTGAAATGATGTAAAATTTCTGGAAAGCATAAAGGGTTGTTTGAAAGGAGTTTTTCAAAGGAAGACCTGGATAAAGCTACTTACATATTGGGCATCAAGATCCATAGAGATAGATCAAGACGCCTGATGATACTTTCAAAAGACAGCACACCTTGACATGATTTTGAAAGAGTTCAAAATAGATCAGCAAAGAAGGAGTTCTTGGCCGTGTTACAAGGTGTGAGTATTGAGTGAGACTCAAGACCTGACCACAGCAGAAGATAGAGAAAGGACGAAGGTCGTCCCCTATGCTTTAGACGTAGGCTCTATAATATACTATGCTATGTACCGCACATGTAGTGTGCCTTACCATGAGTTGGTCAAGAGGGTACAATGGTGATCCGGGAAAGGATCTCATGACAGCAGTCGAACTTATCCTTAGTACCTAATGGATTAAGGAATTTTCTCAATTATGGAGGTGGAAAGGAGTTCGTCGTAAAGGGTTACGTCGATGCGAACTTTGACACTAATCCGGATGACTCTGAGTAGTAAACCGGATTCGTATAGTAGAGCAATTATTTGAAATGGCTCCAAATAGCGCGTGGTAGCATCCACAAGATGACATACATATTCGTAAAGCACACGGTTCTGAAAGGTTCAGACCCGTTGACTAATAACCTCTCTCACAAGCATAACATGACCAAACCAGAACACATTGAGTGATAATCACATAGTGATGTGAACTAGATTGTTGACTCTAGTAAACTCTTTAGATGTTGGTCACATGGTGATGTGACCAGTGAGTGTTAATCACATGGTGATGTGAACTAGATTATTGACTCTAGTGCAAGTGGGAGACTGTTGGAAATATGCCCTAGAGGCAATAATAAATGGTTATTATTATATTTCTTTGTTCATGGTAATTGTCTATTATTCATGCTATAATTGTATTGTCCGGAAATCGTAATAAATGTGTGAATACATAGACCACAACCTGTCCCTAGTAAGCCTCTAGTTGACTAGCTCGTTGATCAACAGATAGTCATGGTTTCCTGACTATGGACATTGGATGTCATTGATAACGGGATCACATCATTAGGAGAATGATGTGATGGACAAGACCCAATCCTAAGCATAGCATAAAAGATCGTGTAGTTTCGTTTGCTAGAGCTTTTCCAATGTCAAGTATCTTTTCCTTAGACCATGAGATCGTGCAACTCCCGGATACCGTAGGAGTGCTTTGGGTGTGCCAAACGTCACAACGTAACTGGGTGACTATAAATGTGCACTACGGGTATCTCCGAAAGTGTCTGTTGGGTTGGCACGGATCGAGACTGGGATTTGTCACTCCGTGTGACGGAGAGGTATCTCTGGGCCCACTCGGTAATGCATCATCATAATGAGCTCAATGTGACTAAGGCGTTAGTCACGGGATCATGCATTGCGGTACGAGTAAAGAGACTTGCCGGTAACGAGATTGAACAAGGTATTGGGATACCGACGATCGAATCTCGGGCAAGTAACATACCGTTTGACAAAGGGAATTGCATACGGGATTGACTGAATCCTCGACATCGTGGTTCATCCGATGAGATCATCGTGGAACATGTGGGAGCCAACATGGGTATCCAGATCCCGCTGTTGGTTATTGACCGGAGAGGCGTCTCGGTCATGTCTGCATGTCTCCCGAACCCGTAGGGTCTACACACTTAAGGTCCGGTGACGCTAGGGTTGTAGAGATATATGTATGCGGAAACCCGAAAGTTGTTCGGAGTCCCGGATGAGATCCCGGACGTCACGAGAGGTTCCGGAATGGTCCGGAGGTGAAGAATTATATATAGGAAGTCCAGTTTCGGCCACCGGGAAAGTTTCGGGGGTTACCGGTATTGTACCGGGACCACCGGAAGGGTCCCGGGGGTCCACCGGGTGGGGCCACCTATTCCGGAGGGCCCCATGGGCTGAAAGTGGAAGGGAATCAGCCCCTAGTGGGCTGGGCGCCCCCCCATGGGCCTCCCCCCATGCGCCTAGGGTTGGGAACCCTAGGGTGGGGGGACTTCCCCCTTGCCTTGGGGGGCAAGCAACCCCTTTCCACCCCTTGGCCGCCGCCCCCCAACCCTAGATGGGTTTTGGCCGCCCCCCCCCCCTCCCAAGGGGGCCTATATAAAGGGGGGGAGGGAGGGCAGCAATCTACAGCCTTGGGCGCCTCCCTCCTCCCCTGCAACACCTCTCTCTCTCTCGCAGAAGCTCGGCGAAGCCCTGCCGGAGACCCGCTACATCCACCACCACGCCGTCGTGTTGTTGGATCTCCATCAACCTCTCCTTCCCCCTTGCTGGATCAAGGAGGAGACGTCGCTGCACCGTATGTGTGTTGAACACGGAGGTGCCGTCCATTCGGCACTCGGTCATCGGTGATTTGGATCACGGCGAGTACGACTCCGTCATCCACGTTCATTGGAACGCTTCCGCTCGCAATCTACAAGGGTATGTAGATGCACTCCTTTCCCCTCGTTGCTAGTAGACTCCATAGATGCATCTTGGTGAGCGTAGGAAATTTTTAAATTATGCTACGATTCCCAACACTTCTTTCTTCCACAGACACATCTCCCTGCCTCCTCTCTCCCAGAGCCGCCTGTAGTCACCACCACCACCCTTCCTCTTTAGGCCGCGCCGCCCACCTCAAACTTCTTCCCCACCCTGGTCATGGCTCACGCCATTCGAGTCGAGGGGGTCAATATCCACCACCACGTGGGGACGCGGCTGGACATGAAGGGGTCAAATTATTCGGTGTGGCGTGAGCTCATGCTCGAGATGGCCCACCAGTACGACGTCGCCGACCATTTCGCACTGGACTTCACTGACCGCGCGCGACGTGCCTTGGAAAATCATCAATAAGGCCGTGAAGAAATGGTTCTACGGGACCATGAACACTGAACTTTGCGGCTTCATCCTCAACCGGGGGCCCACCGCCTTGGAACTGTGGTCGTCCATCAAGGCTCCCTTCCTCAGCAACAAGTGCTCGCGGTAGTTCTACCTCAAGACCAAGCCTTACGACATCCGCCAGGACAACTCCATCTCCTCCTTATGCGCCCGCCTCAAGGCCGTCGTGGATGGGATGCGGAACGCCGGCAAGGCGGTGGACGACGACGAGCTCATCATCCAACTGCTTTGTGGCATCCACAAAGATAAGCATCAGATGACGTCCAAGATAATTGAGAAGTCGCCGACGCCCATAGCCTTCAATGTCGCTATCGGCATGTTTCAACCGGATCCACTCCTCCAAATGCAATAATATAGAGAGAGCCTGTGGTGTGCAGAAGATGAAATGTCAAATCTTGCTCAAGATGCCAAACTACTCAATTAACACACAAAAGATTATTGTTGCGGCTACCATGACACTACACAACTATGTCCACCTCCATGAGAAAGAGCATCTTCACTTTCTTCGATGTGTGAGAGGGATCCGGATTATGTTCCAACTATCCTAAAGAGATACAAGAAGTATTTTATTTCTCCAAATGCATCGGATGCTTCAACATACGTGGAAACAGGTCCTAGCATGGATTTGTTTAGGCACGAACTAGCTACCACCATTGCTCGTAGTTGGTGAATTAGTCATGTTCATGTCTTTAGATATGTGACCATTTTGATTTGCAAACTTATATGCAAATGAAGCTTTTGTTGTATGACACATGAAAAAACTAGTTTCTCTTCAGAATTATAACTTGTGTTAACTGAGAAAAATTGTGGTATTTCAAAAAAAGAAATACTACTTCATATTTGGCGCTTCATGTGCCATTGGAAAGCTCTCTGTACTGGGGTGGATTTACGAGCTGCTCGGCTCGTTCAGCTCGCGCTCGTTAAGCTTGTTAAGATTAACAAGCAGAAAACACTGCTCGGCTCGATTAGTTTGAAGCTGGTTAAGCTCGTGAGCGCTCATTAATAGATTATAATGTATTACGGTCTACATGATGAGTGTGTAGGTGTGGTTTTTAAGATGAAATATGGTGACCACAAAAAGAAATGCACTAGTTTGTTGCCGCTTATGTTAGTTAGATTGAATAGATTGGCTGAGGTGGTATAAAAAGTTTGTCACATAAGATAAAAATATGTATTATGTTGTTACTAACGAGCTTAATGAGCTATTCGTGAAACTCGTTAGCTCATTCGTTAAGCTCGTTAAGCTTAACAAGGTGAAATCAATGATTGGCTCTGTTCATTAAGAAGAGAGCTACGAGCTTAACGAGCTGAACAATCAAGCGTTCATTAAGCTCGCGAGCTACGAGATTTTGGTCCAGCCCTATGTGTACATCTCTTTGTACTGAAAAAATCGCAGCAATAGCAGCTGTGAAAAAAAAAACTGTGCATGTTTCAGCCCAAACTAACACAAAGTCATGCAGCCCAACCCATTATTGTGCTCTGTTTTGGCCTCATTAGAGCCAGGGGCTGAACGGGGCTGCCTCCAGCCAGCACAAGAGGGGCGCCCAACAGGCCTAGCACTGGGAGAAGCCAAGACAGCATCAGAACGCTTTCTGCTTGCCGGGTGAAGCAAGAAGCTGGCTCGAGATGCTAGATTTCCAGATTTCGTGAAGTTTGGAGAGGTTCAGAACATGCCCTAGGGTGATGTGAAGAGTAGGAATAGAATACGCAATTTTGAAGTGGCAAAGTGGCGGTGAAGAGGAAGGGGGAAATAGAGGGGATAGAAATGGCGGGAGGGAAAGGGTGAGAAAGAGAGGGGAAAGAAAGATATTACAATTAAAAAGGTACTTTTTGTATTACAAAATGAAAGAAAAGAAAAAAAACCAGTTGAAAGTATAAGCCGAGTGTTATATATCGGGTTCTCGGCTTACCTTTAACTGATTTAAAAATGAATACGGAATGTTCTCTCACACATTGTAGTTCTCTGATGTTTCCCGAGTAAATTGCACAAAACCACCATTTTAAAGGCTTGGTTTGCAGAAAACACTACGCTACATTTTTTTGGCAGAAAACACCACCTCTACGGTAATCTTTTTGCAAAAACCACTGATCGGCGGATTGGAGTGTTTTAAGTATGTTTATGACAGGTGGGTCCAGATTTTGTCGACGTGGCGTAACGGCTCTGCCAAAACGGCGTCAAACCGGACATGGGCTCCACCTGTCAGCTGGATCTTCTTCTCCAATTCTCCTCTGTTTCTCTCACTGAAAAAGTCAACTCCCTGTCTCGATCCCCTTTCCCATGGTGGAACCCAGGCGTGCAGCCACCCAAGCCGATCCCGACCGCCGTCACACAGCCAGACTGCGTCGCCGACGAGCCCAGTGGCCCCTCCAGTTTCTCTCCCCTCCCTCTACTCCTACCGGTCGCCTGGATTGACCTTGTGTCGCAGTCGCGCAACGAACAAGCGCCATGGACGCCGCCGAGCTTCTCTGCCCTCCCTCTACGCAACGAACGAGTGCCATGGACGTCGTCGCTTCGCCGGCGAGCCTAGACTGCCCTCTGACTGCTCTCCCCTCCCTCTAACCGTCCTGCTCACCCGGATGGGCCCAGAGTCGCAGCCGCCTGAAACGAGCGCCAAGGAAGTCGCCGCCTCGCCAGAGCGGCTACGCCGCCCGCGACGACCATCTCTGCCCACAAAAAAGAGCTCGTCGCCGTCCATGCTGCCCTCGACCTGGGACGCCGTCACCTCGCCGGCTTGGCCACACCACCCGCGACGACCGACGACCATCTCTGTCCGCGAAGAAGAGCTCCTCGGCTGCGGCGGCCACGCCGCCCACGACAACCAACTCTGCCCTCCGAGCAGAGCTCTTCGTTTAGGCCTCGTCGCCGGCGCGGCCACGCCGCCCGCGAAGAAGAGCTCGTTCATGGAGCTGATTGCTTTTCTGATTTTGATGTAAGGGCCTCCTTGTAAAATCCCTCATCTAACGCTGTTTCGGTAGAGCCGTTACGCCACGTCGGCAAAATCTGGACCCACTTGTCATAAACGTACTTAAAACGCTCTAATCCGCCGATCAGTGGTTTTTGCAAAAAGATTACCGTAGAGGTGATGTTTTCTGTCAAAAAATTGTAGCGTAGTGTTTTCTGCAAACTTAGCCTTCAAAGTGGTGGTTTTGTGTAATTTACTCATGTTTCCCTGATCCACAAAGATTGTCCAAATATTCTTTCATTTGAGGGAAAAAAAAGAGTAATGTTTATGCACAGATCACGAGGCACAAAATGAATGGTTAGATAAGGGGATGGGTGCTCTCAGGTTTAGCCGCAACTTTCCCCACAAAATAATTGTTGTTGTCAATGCATGGTGGATGTAACTAGAAAATCTAATTAAGCATGACAAATCTGGATTAATCAATTAGCTAGATCCTGGAGTTCCGTAGCAACGCACTTGAGGACGAGTCGGAGGAATGAGTGGTGTCGCCGGTGTTGACCAAAGAAGAGCGAACACAACCGGAGCCAGAGCTGGAGCTGTCAATGGACAAAGCCTCGTACGGGCCGGAGGAGGACACGGTGTCCGGCACAGTCCTGTACATGTGGAGCGGGAGCGCCGGCAGTCTCACCTCGTCGGACTGCAGGACGTGCATTGCCTGGGCAACAGACGGCCGCTCGCTTCGGTCCGGATGCGCGCACCAGAGCCCGACGACGAGCACCCGCACCATCCACCGCTCGTCGGCCTCGTCTCCCCTCAGCCGGTCATCGGCCGCGTCGAGGATCGCGTTCCTGCCGTACAGGCTCCACACCCACCTGACCAGTGTGAACGATTTCCCCGCGGTCTCCATCACCGGCCGCCGGCCGGAGACGATCTCAAGTAGGACGACACCGAAGCTGTACACATCGGACTCGGTGCACGGCCGGCGCGTGTTGACGAACTCAGGATCAATGTAGCCGGCGGTGCCGAGCACGGCCTTGGTGGTCTGCATCAACCCCGTGTCGTGGTCGGCGAGCCGGGCCAACCCGAAGTCACCGAGCTTGGTGCTCATCGATGCATCGAGCATGATGTTGCTCGGCTTGATGTCGCCATGCACGACGCACTGCTCCCACTCTCCATGGAGGTAGTGCAGCGCGGATCCCAATCCGATGATGATCTTGTACCTCTGCGGCCATGTGAGAAATTTGTTCTTGCTGTAGAGATGCTTGTCTAGGCTGCTCTCCGCCACGAGCTCATAGACGAGCAGGAGACCCTTATGGCTGTCGCACCAACCCAACAGCTGCACAAGGTTACGATGCTTCAGTCTGCTGATGATCCTCACCTCAGCCTCGAACTCCTTTCTCCCCTGCGCCAACGACTCCGCCGACAACATCTTTACCGCCACCGCACGGCGGTCGGTGGCTACAGTTGTGAGGGTGAGGTGACCCCGGTAAACGCTCCCGAAGCCGCCTCGCCCGAGCTTCTCCTCCTCCGCGAAGTGTCTCGTTGCGGCAACCAGCTCGTGGTAGGTGTATCGTCTGGGTCCGCCGGCAGCCACACCTCTCTCGAGGTCAGCTCTGTGGGCGTACCCTTCTTGCCTGTCCTCATTTGCCTTCATTTTATTGTGTCGCCACCATAGCAACACGGCCACACATACCACCAAAGAAAGCAATGGGACTAGTACGGATGACAGGATCACTACTATTTTTTTTTTGTTCTTCCTGGTCGGAAGAGGAGATAGAGTGGAACTGAATGACCATGAGAGTATCCGGTGCAGCTCGGAGAAGTTGCCGGTGGCCGCAGAGAAGCCGACGGCGACCTCCTCCGGTAGCTGTGTGCTCAGATCGACGGTTGCATTGACCTGGTACAGGGCATCGTTGATGTGGAGATCCACGGCCAGCATCTTGGACACGTTGTGGTACGTGACAGTTGCCTTCATAACATAGGACGACGTGAGGTTCTTGCCTGCCGTGGTTGTGGTGTCCGTGTGCACCATGGAGATCATTGAGTTTACGTCGATGCCGACATGGTTCTTGCCGGTGCCGCCATAGTAGGAGTTGTCGTGAGTGTCGAACTCGACGGCCACCATCCGGGTGGGTCCCGTCCCGTTGGTGAAGGCCGGGAGGAGGCCGAGGCCGCCCCCGCCGCTCTGGGGCGGGATCTCCGACGGGAAGTGGCCGAGGAAGAAGGCCATCCCTTCGCCGGAGCTGTCCTTCACCGGAGTGATCTGGAAGGAGAAGTTGGTGGTGAAGCTAGCCATCTCGCCGGTGTCGCCGTTCCACAGGGGCACCTTGTACGCGTACGACGCCCGACCGACGCTGCTCAGGAGGTTCTGCGTCAGCTCGAGCCTTGGCGGGCTGATGGATGCGTCGCCGTCCAAGTCGATCCATGAGCCGGCGCCGGCATCGGAGAAGTTGAGGCTGAAGTCGAGCGAGAAGGCCCAGCGCGGCGCATAGTAGAGGTGTAGCAGCAGCGCCAGGACTAGGGTGGTGGTCGGACGGCGGCGGGAGCCCATGGCTTGGCCTTGGTACGTACAGTGCTTGCGAAGGATGAACCTCGAGCATTATAAAAGTAGGGGGAAATTGTATAGCTCGTCGACGTTTCAAACCGGCGACCGAGCGACCAAAGTGGGGGTGTGGCCAGGGTTCTCTTCTCCGTAGCTTGGACCTATGAACGTCAGGGAATCGGTATCCACGACGAAGCAGATCGAGCCAATGGTGTCGTTGTTGTTGAAATTTTCTATTCAAGATGCGGCACACGTACGGCTCCTCCGACTGAGCTCTCCAAGTAATGGCTACACAGGACGAAGTCGCCGCCATCCGGAGCTTAACGGTCCTCCACACAAACCGGTTGTGTACAGCTTCCGGCGAAAATGACTTCACTGGGATTCTCGCGGCCGTTGTGGAGTCAAGGATGTTAGCGTGGCCACGGAGGGCACCTCGCCGGAGTTTCTGACCTCGTGTGCCGGTGGAGCCGAGAAGACGACAGCGGTCAGGAGCGCCGGAGGGACTGCATTGGTACCGGGCGCTCTGGGTGGTCATTCTTGCCGCCGGCCCCGCGGCGATCCGGAGCACGTGGTTCGCCGAGTTGAGAGTTGAGACTACCTCATACTTCGTGCCCTGACACGCCAAACCAGGAAAAATATCATACGGAAACAAACATTCGATGAAAGCTGATGAAAACCATGAGAAAATGATGTTTTGAAGTTTTGAAAAAATATCAAAAAAAAAGATGTTAAAAGGGTGATGTTCTATTGCCATGCAAAATTTCAAGTTGAAACATGTTACGGGATGTGGGCTATGAAAAAGATAAAATTAGCATTGAATAGTGTGGAACATTGATGTAACTATTCATTGCTGAATTTGTCCTTTTCATAGCTCGCATCCCCGTAATGTGTTTTTACTTGAAATTTCACATGACAATAGAACATCATCCTTTTAACGTAATACATTTTTTTCAGATGTTTTGAAACTTTCAAACATAGTTTCCACGAAGTTTTCTTTGGATGTTAGTTTCCGTATGATATTCTCCCCGCCGAACCATGAGGTTGTTGCTTGGTTCGTCGGCTGGAGTGGGTTCGGAGTGCTCGCTCCGTCGGTGATGGTTGTACCATTACTGGTGTAAAAGCTTGTGGCATAGAGGGGGGTTGCTCGAGCTGGTCTTTTCGTGGATTGTTTAGCTGGAGGATAGCTCGAACGCAAAGGACGTCGAGTATCTGCTCCTGGGCTCAAATGCTCCCTGGTGACCAGTCAAATTGAAAAAACAAGTTAAAATTCATAAAATTCTAAAATATTCTTAAACTTTTAAAAATTATTTTATGCTTGCAAAATTTCAGTACGAAATGACATTCTTGAAAGTCGTGGCAAAAAAACAAAAAGATATTTCAAAGCTCATAGTTTTGAAAATATTTTGGAGTGCTGATTTTGTTTTCACGACTTCCACCAATGTCATTTCATGCTAAAGTTTGTTAAGCATACAAAACATTTGTCAAAGGTTACCATAAAATAATTCTGAATTTTGTTTACTATTTTTCGATTTTACTGCTCATCAGACTGCATTTTAGCTCGGGATTAGAATAGGACTTTTGGACCGCAAATAATATGTATCGCCCATGGTGAGGTCATTTCCCAGGGACCTCCTATGTGTCGCCGGCCCAATACTGTGCAAAGTGTAGCTGTCAAGAAATATTATTTAGTAGTGATAAAAAAAGTACTGTAACAACCAGAAAGTCATTGTAGTGATCATGTTTTTATTTTATTTTCTAACATTCTTATTTCTTAAAATATATTCTTTGAAACACGAAAAACACTAAAATTCTTGAACAATTTTTTGGAAATAAGAACAATATTTAAAACATGAAACATTTTTGAATTTCAAACAATTTTTATAAAACTCAATTTTTTCAAAATCGTAAAAGAGTTTTTCAAAAGCATGAAAAAATTAGAACACACGTTTTTTAAATGAGTGCATTCCTTGAACATTTTTTGAAAAAATGAACATATTTTGAAATTTGTTCAAATGTTTAAAAAGAGTGAGCAAAAAATGAAATTCTTCTTTTTGTAATTTTCGAAGAAATTTTGAATATTTAATCGTTTTTTATGAAAAGGGAATAAAATTCATAAATTCAGAAAAAGTTCTAAAAATGCGGACATAAATTTAAAATTCTAGAAACTTTTGGATAAAATATCAAACTTTCAAGGTTTGATTTAAAAAAATTTAACTTTATGATAATCGAAAAAAGAAAAAGTAGCATAAGAGAAAAAAGAAGGAAAATAAACAGTAAGAGAACAAACTGGTTAAGGGATCTTCTAATGGTTTCCAAAACAGGTAAAAACCGACTAAAAATCTTTTAGAAAGCTCTGAAAACCAAAACTGAAAAGCTATGCGTACTGCTGAGATAGTGCCTATGTGATTGGTAAGACAATTTGTCACACGTGCTTCCCTCAATAACAATTGTCACAAGTGCCACAAATAGGAAAATGTCATTTCCTTTTTGGTGTTGATACGCGGGCGCTCTAGGCGCCCGAACTCCTCCCTGGCGCTCATTACAGCACTTAGTTTGGCTGGCCCACAAAACGCACAGAACAGCGAACACATGGCGTGGAAAAACCGATCAAAAAGTAGCTCTCTCCCGGTTCTGAACTCACGCAGTTCCATTTACGTATGAGTTCCACTAAGAACCGGAGCTACTTGCCATTAGTGATAGGTACCAGTGCCAATTACATAATAACCATTCGCCGCGCTATTTATAGCACAGAACCATCTACTGTATCACTTGATTTTTTTTAACTATTTGGAAAAATAATCATGAATGTGAAAAAGTTCGTCGATTTTGAAAAAAGTTCATCAGTTTTGAAGAAAAGTTCTCAATTTTTTAAAAGTTCATTGATATTTGAAAAAGAAAGTTCATCGATTTTGAAATAAAGTTAATAACATTTGAAAAATGCGAGGATTTTGACAAAAAAATCGTCAAATTTGAAAAAGTTCATCAAATTTGAAAATTTTCATCAGATATGAAAACAGTTCATCGAAATTGAGAAATTCATGGATTTTCAATAAAAATCTATATTTTTTATAAAATATTAATTTGAAATAATATTGAATTTGAAAAAAGTTCATCGAAATTGAAAAAAATCATTGAATTTCAAAAAAAGTTCATCGTTTTGAAGAAAAAGTTGACGAATTGGAAAAGAAATCATCTAACCAGGAAAAAAAAGGAAAAACAGAAACAGGAAACAAAAAAGGAAAAAAGAAAAAGGGAAAAAGAAAAAAAAAGGAAAGAAGAAATAAGAAAATTGGAAAAGGAGGTTCATTATCAAATTGTGCATGGTGGCCTGTGGTTACTGTAGCGTAGCCCGATGCGTAGGTCGCTGGTTCGATCCCCTGTGGGATTGCCTTTTTAGTTATTAAAAAAACAGAAAGCAAAATGGGGAGATGGGGCAGCCCATCACGGAGGTGATTTGTGCAGCCGTTTGCCAAATCCAGAAATACCCCTGTGGGATTGCCTTTTTAGTTAAAAAAAACAGAAAGCAAAATGGGGAGATGGGGCAGCCCATCACGGAGGTGATTTGTGCACCCGTTTGTGAAATCCAGAAATAAGAATAGAAGCTCCTCAGGCCGCTCCTCAGCGATTTGAGCCTCCTGGCCGTCGGATCTGGTTGCTTGATGGATCTTGGGCCGTCCGATGGACCGCGTGGAAGACCTCGGCCGTCGGATCAAAAAAAGTTACTGTTGGAATGAATAGTTACCGTCTCGTTCGTGCCACCGCGCGTAATTACGCTGCCCTGCCGAGGGCATTTTCGTCATTTCGCTTCCTGGGGGTATAAAAGGGGGCCACGCCCGTGGTGAAACCCTAGCCGCCTCGCTCCCTTTCTCGCACGTCGCCGCCTGCCTCCTCTCCTCCCCGCGACCCCGCACCACGTCTTCTCCCAGGCGCCCACTCGCCCCGCCCCTGATTGAACCCTAGCCGCCACTCCTCGCTGGCCATCCTCCCCGTCCACGGCCGCCACGCGCATCGCCGCCAGAGGGCGCCGCCGGTTGTGGGCGCGCCTTCGCGGATTCGCGCCGCGGTTGCCGGAGGCGTGGGCGCCGCGGGTCAACCTCCTCGGGGACGATGGGCGCGGCCCCGCCGTCCCGCCCTGCCCGCCGCGGCTGCCATGGACGAGCTCAAGCTCGACTGGGGAGCAAGGGGCCGCCCCGCCCGTCCCGCTCGCCATGGCCGATGACCGCGGCCCCGCCCGCCGTGGCGGCCACGGACGAGCTCGAGCTCGATGGGGGAGCAACGGTTAGAGGAACGTGAGGCTATGGGGGAGGAAGAAGATGGCGCCCTCGTTCTTGCCGTCAGTTCGTCGCTCGATCTGTGCCAGCCTGCTGCGTCAAATGTGATGGATTCGCTGTGCGACGTCAGTGTTCCTTGTTCTTGCCGTCGTTGCGCTAGATCTGATGGTGCGTTCATCAATTTGTGGGTAGGCATTTATTTTGCCCCGTTCTTGGTCATTCCCTGCAGCTTAACCGTGATTTTGTCTCTGATTTTGCTGCGGTTGATCCATCGTTTGCAGGTGCTTGTTCTTCTCTTCAGTTCGTCGCTCGATCTGTGCCAGCCTGCTGCGTCTTCATCCAGGGATGTACAGGTCGACTGCTTTTCCTCTCCTTCTTTGTGCTTCTCTTCTTTCCAGACCTAGGGTTACATTTGTGAAGTAGTGTATATTCCTTGTCTTTTCTATATGAGTACGCTGCTAGATTCGGTCTATTGTGTGCAGGCTGGCCAATGAGAGGCAAAGGGTATTATTCCCTGGTTGGATTTATGTGGTGTCCTATCTTCCTTAATTCCTGGATTATAGGTGTGTGATTCTTGTTCCTTGTCTGGATCGTGCTAGGCCCTAGGTTTTTTTATTCATTTGCACATGATTCTGGGTGCTTTTGTTCTTTTCTTTGTTTTGTTTACTATTTATTTTTGGCTTTATACCAATAGCCTGCTGGTTTGTCGGTTGGTCCTGCTCGTCCTCTGTTGTGATATTGAGGCATGCAGGCTTCAATTTACTTTTGTCCATTTGAGTTAGGCTGCTTAATTTAGGTTTGTTTACTAAGTTAATTAGATTTCTAATTTAGTGATTATACCTCCTTTGGTTTTTTTATGGAATTTGGATATACATGCCTTTGCTACCTATTCAGTCAATGCTCTACTCAGTTTTAGTTTCTTTGGGCATATGCTTTATATAGCTTTCTGGTCTCTCCTTCTGGCCTACCATACTGTTTTATAATTTGTCTCTCTTCACAAACCTAGGCTTAGTCAGTGTTATACCGTACTAGATTATGTGTTCTGCCCAGCAGCGTATTTATCTGTGCTTCTTGGTTTGTCCAGAGAGTCTGATTAGAGAAAGGTCAGTTCATCTCTGTAGCTTTTGTATAGCAGTACACATGTGTGAATAGAAACTCTTCATGCAAGGTGGCAGTAAACGGCCTTTCGATTTTACCTTAGGCACTACAAGCAGCCAATAGATAGGCACATTGCTTACATGATGATAAATTTTGCCCACAAGAATGTCCTAACAAATCTTATCTTTGATTGCAGCTAAAAGAGAGCTGACTAGGCCCGCCTGGGAAAGCAGGTAAGCACATTGGTGTCTGGTGTGTCAGATCTGCTAAATTGAACTCTTGCACTTCAAGATAGATTTCCATGTATTATTACTTTTGACTGACAGCGAGTTCATAAATTTTTGCTCTGTAGTGATAATACTCTTAGATTATTTCAGCCTTATTGATTTGAATGCTGAAATATCTTTCTGACCCTATACAAAAAATATTGTTTTGTGTAAATAATGCATCATATTTTTTACTGTTGGCAAATGAATTATTTATGTATAGTTACTACCAAATTATCAGAATAATAAATCTATCACTCGCTCCAATTATTTGTAATTCTGGGTTAGGCTTTTCTTATCTAAACTACTTGATGTGACAAAATATCTTAAACAAGCTCTATGATTTGTATGCTCTCTTATATTATCAAAGATGATTGCACTTATATGATATGTTTGATAGTTCCTATATACATCACCTCCTCACCTCCTTGGCCACTTCGGTGCCCATGGCTTTCGTGCTCGTCGGCGGGATGGTGCAAGGCGCAACTCCGACGTGGTTCCTCACTGGTTGGATGGCGTTCAGGCGCAACCCCGGTGCCCTCTGAGTACTGCCTCGGCTACAACCTCCCTCTGTGAGCTCCATCTTCCCCATGCTCTGCTTCGGCTACTATATGGGACATGGCCAGGGCTATGATGATCAGTTATGGCTGATATAGGCATGCTCTCAAGCAGTCGAGGAACTTGTGGGTATTAATTTGGATCCTCCCTCATTTATTTGAGCTGTTTTGATCGCGTTCTTATTTTAGTGGCTCTGTCCTTGGATGGTCATTTCTAATGAGTGATAACGAGGGTAGTTAAACCCTCGTAAGAACATATTGATCCGGTGATCCATCCAGAAATCCAGAAATAAGTCCAGAAATAAGAGAAGGATGTCTCACCGAGCTCTCACAGCGATTAGGGACTCTCGGCCGTCGGATCGGTTGCTTGATGCGATTCTGGGAGATGGATCTCGCTCCGGATTGATCTCGGCCGTTGGATCGAGCCTGAACTCCTGCAGTAATGAACAGTTACTCCCAAAATGAGATATCTCGTGCCACCGCGTTTGAATCACGTGCCCCATCGGTCGGAAGCCATTCTTGCTAGGGCGATGATGATTAGCCGTGGGTATCAAGTTGGGTCCTCCCTCTTGTCTCTAGAATCCTTTTTGATCCTGTGATACTTATTGTTCTGTCCTTTGGATGGTCATTCTTATTGAGTGATAACCAGGGCAGCTCCACTGTATAAACAGATTGATCTGGTGATAAGAGATGATGGGGGTAGATTATATGATCGAGGAAAGGCAAATCTGAGCCCATACGCATTGAACCCTGAACCCTTTTTATTCGCACGTGCCCCACCGGTAGGAAGCCATCCTTTCTAGGGCGATGATGATTCGCTGTGGCTGAAATAAGTGTGCCTTTGAGCAATCAAGGCACCTGTGGGTATCAAGTTGAGTCCTCCCTCTTGTCTCTAGAATCCTTTTTGATCATGTGATACTTATTGTTCTGTCCTTGGATGGTCATTCTTGTTGAGTGATAACCAGGGCAGCTCCACTGTATAAACAGATTAATCTGGTGACAAGAGATGGCGGGGGTAGATTATATGATCGAGGAAAGGCAAATCTGAGCCCACTATGCATTGAACCCTGAACCCTTTTTATTTGTATTTAAAGGTGTTGCTTATTTATGCTCCAGTGTTTATAGCCGTCTTATGTGAATATTTCTTCTCTCTCATACCTTTATTGCATATAAGTTGTTCTTGACTTTTATTGTTTGCTGTTCGTCCTTGATTTCATCTGGTTAAGAGTAAGCAAGTTGTCGGTTCAATGGCTTGTTTTAATTTGTTGATAAACCAGCAGAAACCACGGTGTCATGTTTCTAATAACAGCGTCTTTAGGCTGGTTAATGTTTGTATTGGAGCCCACTACCTTTTATTTCGCTTGTTTCTTACCATCTTCCTTGCTTCTCTGGCTGTTTCACGGTTGGGACGGTGGCGTGGCATTGGGGCTATCTTGCGGGTTGGACGGAGAGGGAGCACACCGAGTGGGCTTCTAAGATGGCTGAGGTGATTATTTGCTCCCTTGTTTGTCTTTCCCTTTGTGATGTGTATGTGCTCATCAAGGGCTTTGTTGTTTTTTAGGGATTTGTCTAGGGTTTCCTGGTTAATCCATTCTGATTTTGGTCTGCTCATGCTCTTGGCTTCCGGACCGTGGTGCTCAAGGTGGTCTGGCTGTCGCTGCCGCCCCTGCTCGACGATGCTGCACCCCTGCTCGATCACTTTATAAAAATAGCGTATGCAGAAGTGAAAACGAGTCAAACAGATGATCAGTGCCTCGGTCCTTCAGTACTTGAGGTATGTGTTAACTGTATTAATGCTGTTATGTTTTTAGTGGACAATATTTCTGACGAGTGTATAAACCCACAGTTGACCATGGTCCGCATATGAGTTTAATTGGTGTCTAAGATAATTAGTAGCATGATTTTATAAAGCTCCAGTTCCATGGTTCTGAGCACTTGTGTTTAATTGGAATCACTTGTTATTATAGAACTATGTTGTTGACTATAGTTCCATGTAGCTTGAGTATTTATCTGTACTTGAAGTCTACAAGTGTTTTCTTAAGTATATCAGAACCACCTGACCGAGAATAATTAATTTCGTAACTATTAAGTAAACTGAATTGAGCATTTCTTAGATTTTTTTGGTTCAGAGCTTTTATTGTCTCTTTGGTGATATGTTGGAGTTTACTTTTCCTGTGGCATACGTTTATTTTGGAAGTTATTTGCATGTATACTAGTATGCGGTTGTCTACGTGCCCCCTTACAGCTGCTTATTATCTATAAGTGGTGAAAATTATTTTCCTGAGTTTAATTGTATGTATCAAGCCGCTTGGTGAAAAGACTTCCTATTATATCTTGACATGTGAATTGAATGATGTGGTTATATTAACATCGCTCTTTGTTTTGTTGTCTACTTCTTTATTTCCCTTTGGATGGGCGCTCATGTCGGCGTGGGGCACAGCAGCCGCCGAGGGAGCCGAGCCGGCGGATGTGGAGGCTGCCGAGCGGCGGTGCTCGCGTGAAGGAGGAATATGATGATGCGTGGAGTGGCGTGGGGTAACAACCATCTCCATCGAGTGGCGGTGCTCGCGTGAAGGATGAGTTCGTGTTAGTCCCCCTATCCCGATCTGGATTTTATGGATCTTTCAAAAAAAGTTCTTGTTAGGGATTTGAGTTTTTTCCATTTAACATGCTCTCATGTAGGGTAGTAGCACTCTCTCGGCTGTGGCTGCACGTTCAACTGGCCAGTCAAGGAGCTCCAGCAAGCAGGTCCGCCTACTCTCCTTTCCCCTGAGCTCCTGCAACTACACAAATCATCTTCCTGGTATTTTCTCACTTTTGATTCACAGACTATGTATTGTAGTTAGTTCTGGTGATTATCAGTTGATCTAAGACCACTGTACGTGCATATCTCAGACTTGAGAAGAATGCACATAGCCTTGCTGAGAACATAATATTGTTTCGATGATTATCTTGTTTGTGCGCTTGTTTTGATAAAACACAGGGGTTATAGAGGAATTGAAACATGTTACATTGAAATCAGAGAGCATGTCGTTGTTGCTTAATTCCGTTAATCTTGGCTGTCACTGTATACCTTGAGATTCAGGTAGAAGCAATAGAATCCAGGAAAAAAATACCTACCTGCATGTGTTCCTTAGAGAGTTTGTTTTCTTCATACCTCACCATTCTTAATATATATGGTCATCTATGTTCTGGATATCACACTCGACGGCCTCCCTTCATGGCACAAAACTGAAACTACGCCATGAATATATTTATTCAGTGAAATAGCTGATTCCAATCATTCATCAACTAGCTTTGTTTTAATCACAGCAATAAGTCATGATATCTTGAAATTGCCTGATTGGTGATTATACATTTTATATGATGTTTTTCACCTGCAAGCTCTGCACTTCTTTCCTTTCAACTTTATCTCTCTTGCTTTATTTCATGAATATATTCCTCTTCTCATTCCATCATTCAGTCTGTTTGCAACAAAATCCTGATTCATAGTCTGTTTTTTTTTAATGCTTGGCACATCCTAAACAAAATCCTGATTAAACGATAGGCTTGGCATATCTTTTTTTATCACTATGGTTGCTTTTATCCGCAACTGATTTCTCTGATTCCTTTCCCATGCTGTAATGCAATTGTTTTGGGCAATTCCCCAAGGCCTTATGTTTTATGTTATTGGGAACTGCAGGACACCCAGCGAGTGTTTAGGATCCCACACACGACAGTTCTTGGCATGCTCCTGGCACACCTTGGACTATCACCGGCTCAGTATGAACGCGTTGTTCATGAGGACGGCAAGACCCATGTTGTAAATTGTCTGTAAGCGACGTGTTGCCGTATCTTCTATGCCTAAAACGTCTGTAAGCGACGTGTTGTCGTATCTTCTATGCCTAAACGCGTCTATGTTATGCCTAAAACTTAAAGTTATCTATGCATAGTTGTAAATTGTCTTTAAGCGACGTGTTGTCGTATCTTCTATGCCTAAGATATTTGGTGCTAACCTATCGTGAAACATGATTTCTATGTTCATGCATTGTTAAGTAGCTTCTTATTATGTGCATACAAACGTTTGGACCACCACCCTCGCGCCATGGCGTGATCCCGATCTAGTGTATACTATGGGAGCTTGAAGCGCAAACGCTGAGAGCAACTAATCAAATAGCGCTCCTTCGGGAGCCTCCCCACGGGTCACTTGGGGGGGGGGGGCGTCTGAGAACGCGTCACTCCGCCCGCTCTCAGCCGCCGCCACATTTCGCGCTCTTTGAATTTTGCTTTTTCTTGCGGCACACGTTTTCGGCTTTTAGATGTTTTCTCGGGTTTTCCGGTTTTTTGGTTCTTCCCCGTCTTTCTTAGGTTTTGGACCCCAACGCAAAAAACGTGTTTTTTAGTTTATTACAGTATTAATACATAAAGTTGGAGCGCGTGTACAGTTTCATACAAAAACTTGCAAATTGACTCAAATAAGCCCCTAAACTTACTTTGACGGAACAAGCTTATACAAATTAGTCTGAAACCTGCCCGTCGGATGAGAGGCATGCACCGATCACTACGGTTTTCATTTCTCATCCGCCCTTTCGCCTTTCTGTTTCTCGTCGTCGACGGTGCGATGCTCGACCGGATGAGATCGATGCTGGATGGAGCCGCGTCCTCGCGGCATTGGCGAGTTTCCGCCGGACTACGGTATGAAATCACCTTCCTTCTTCTATATTGGATTGTCCCCCTGTATTGGCATCTCTTATCGCTAGGGTTTTCATCCGGTTTGATCGGTGGTATATTCGCCCGCATGTGGTTCTTGTGTGGTGCGTATGGTTGATAATCAGGCGTCGGTAGATGAAAGGCATTGTTTTGTGGTATTTCCGCCCACTTGTCATTGTGTACTGACACCGGTGTTGGGTGTGATGTTTAGAGTTGTAGAAAGTAGTGTTCTGCTATAGTGGAGTTGTTGTTGTGTGCTCATAATCGTGTGATGTGATTACTTTCATAGTTTTGTGACTGAAACAAGCGTCGTTTAAATATTTTCACTACCACTATTTTACATAACTCGGAAGAACAGGCTAGAAACCTACGCCCTGCGTGAAATCCTTCTGTACACACTCTACGAACAGGGCTACGAGAATGCCCACAATTCTCCTTCTTTTCAATGTCACAAAAGTCAGGGCAATACTCAATGGTGGAATAAACCCATCAAAATCATACTCGGTGGCCATTTGCATTTGACTCTACAAAAAATTGTCGAGTTCTGCTCAAAGTCACATACTGTAGGACACAAGAAATTATGAATAGAAAAGCACCTATGGTTTTTTGTGGGCCCAAATGAAGCTTAGATGTCACCAACCATTCTTCAGTACAACCGTCGCCCAGGCCGCCATCGGGACCGACATTGCCACCGCCACCGCCCACGAGGAGGGGCTGACTATCCCCCGACAAGGACGCAGCATCACGGCGAGCCACGTTCTTCCGTCCTTGCCGCTGTCGTTGCCACTGTCAAGGGTTAGGGATTTGGCTTGAGGGGAAGGCTGCCTCGGTCGAGTGTGAATTTGTGGGAAGAACAGAGAAGAACGACTAGGGATTTAGCTGGTGCGTGGCAAACAGAGAGGCTGGCTAGGCTACTCGGGGATCTATTTACATCATACAACGGGGGGTTCCTATAAATTAACCTGGACGTGGGCCAAGTTCCTAGAGCCGACGTGGTAGGTTTCGACTAATTTGTATCAGTTTGTTCCCGTAAAGCAAGTTTAGGGGCTAATTTGAGTCATTTTGTAAGTTTTTGTATGAGATTGTACCCGCGCTGCAAGTTTATGTACCAATAGTGTAATTAACTCTTTTTTTTCTTTCGCAGGAGGTACTGATTTGCTTCAGCGTGCCTCTCGCAAAAGGAAAAAAGAACGCATTTTCTGCTTTTTTTTGTCCTACGATGAGAGTCACGGATTTACTTCTTGTAGAGGCACGGATTTGTTTTTGTGGGAGTCACGGTTGTGCCTCTCAAAATAAAAATAAAACATGCTTTCTTTGTTTTTTCTTCCCCGCGGGTACAGATTTACTTCTTGTGGCGGCACGGATTTGCTCTGTGCTTCTCACAAAAAGGGAAATACGTGTTTTTTTTATCACGAGAGGCATAGATTTATTTCTTGCGGAGGCACGGATTTGCTTCACGGGGCACGGCCATGCCTCTCGGAAGGGGAAAAATGTGCTCCAGGTTCGGTTTTTTCGGCCAGTTTTTTCGTGAAAAAAAATTCATCAAAACCTATCAACATGGGATCTATTTCCTCCGTCCCGTAATGTAAGACATTTTTTGCCACTACATCTCAACGTGAGGATTTCAACGGTGAAAACGGTTCGAGATTTGAACACATGGTTTAAGAGATAAAACGTTTTGAATAAACGAATCCACGAAAGTAGGGAAAACTCCTAAGTTACCACAAATGGCGTACATACAGTGTGATACTTTTCGTAACCTAAAGAGGTGAGAATGATCTTTGCAAAGTCTGTTGCTTAACTAGTGATTTTGGCAAACGCCTTGATACACCATAGTGAGTTAGCGGTACGAAGTGCCTACAGTATAGTCGTATCGGTTGGCCTATTTACCCTCCCGATCACTTTTCGGAAGTGTCAGGGAAGACGCAGAGTCTATCTCTCGCAGCGAAACTAAACGGACCTCTCATGTTGAAGCTACAGTAACGACCAACCCAATAGCGGACACTTAAAAGAAACTAGAAGAACGCTCGTGCGTTGCAACAGGGCCACATTAATTTTAAAAGTTCAATATTAATTATGTTAATATTACATTTAATATTCTCATACATATTAAGTGACATTGACGACCTTTTTTACCATCAAATTCTCACACACACATCCTCTCCCTCCCTCTCCCTCACTCTCTCTCCCCCTCTCCCTCACTCGGAAGGTGGGACGAAAATAAACCCGGAACGGAGACTACCAACTGAGACATTAAGAGTAGAGATCATTTAGTTGATAAGAATAAATAGAAAACGGTGTTAAAAAGGAGAAACAGATTATAATACATTGAAAAACCAAAAGGACGATGTAAAAGGGGATTCGCCCTGCCCCCGGACCTTGCCACCGAACCGGCTCAGCGGTCCAGTCCCCGCGCGGTCGTCTTCTCCTGTTCCCCGAGCCGCGTCGCTACAGAGCCGGGCTCCCGCCCGACCACCTCGCTGGCATCGAAGGGGAATGGATAAGGGTGACGCCCTGACTTCCCTACCCCCGTGGCCTCACTCCTCCTCGACGCCCCTCCCAAATCCACTTCTCCTCCTCGCTCGCTCGATCCCGTCGATCTGGACGAAGTCAGACGCCACGGCCACCATGACTGACCCCGTCCACACGGCCACTGCCCTCCCTGCGGGCTAGGAGCTTGTTGAGGAGCTCCGAACGCCTTCGCTACTTCGTCTGCGCCAACGAGATCAAGTCCAGCACCCCCGCATCGACGTCGCTGCCGTCTTCCTCAACCTTGGGCCACCGCGACATTGCCGTTCGATCCGCGCCGCCCCGAGCTCCCATGTCTTCCCCTAGGGCGCCATTGACACCGCCATGATCTCCTCTTGCCTTTTCCCTGTTTCCCCTCTCGTTTGCTCTCGTTAGGTATTTCGCCATGGCCGAAAACTGCCATCTGCCATGGCCATTGCAGGGGTAGCCACCGAGCTCCTCGGATTGACCCCGTGGCACATGCCCGCTCCTATGCACGCCCATGCCCGAGCCTGCCGCTCTTCTTCCGCGCCCGCGGGGCCACTCCCTCTCCATGCCCACGCCCGTGCTACACCGCGTCGGTCGCGCCCGCCGCTGCCGTCGCGCTCACCGCAGCCACCGCACCACTGTGCCCCGCGAGACACACACCCTGGCCGCGCGCCACACTCTCGCTGGTTGCGCTCGCCCCGTCTGCTGCCGCCTATCCCTTCGCTCGCCCCGCTGTCGCGCCCCTGCCTCGCGCCGCCTCCAGTCGTGGCCATTGAGGGAGACCTGGATTAGGGGGTCCTCGGACAGCCAGACTATTTGCTTTGGCCGGACTGTTGGACTATGAAGATACAAGATTAAAGATTTCGTCCCGTGTCCGGGTGGGACTCTCCTTTGCGTGGAAGGCAAGTTTGGCAATTCGGATATGTAGATCTCCTCCCTTGTAACCGACTCTGTGTAACCCTAGCCCCCTCCGGTGTCTATATAAACCGGAGGGTTTAGTCCGTAGGACAAGAATCACAATCATAATCATAGGCTAGCTTCTAGGGTTTAGCCTCTACGATCTCGTGGTAGATCAACTCTTGTAATACTCATATCATCAAGATCAATCAAGCAGGAAGTAGGGTATTACCTCCATCGAGAGGGCCCAAACCTGGGTAAACATTGTGTCCCCCGCCTCCTGTTACCATTAGCCTTAGACGCACAGTTCGGGACCCCTACCCGAGATCCGCCGGTTTTGACACCGACATTGGTGCTTTCATTGAGAGTTCCACTGTGCCGTCACGGTAAGGCTTGATGGCTCCTTCGATCATCGGCAACGAGGAGATCCAGGGTGGGGTTTTTCTCCCCGGACAGATCTTAGTATTCGGCGGCTTCGTACTGCGGGCCAACTCGCTTGGCCATCTGGAGCAGATCGATAGCTACGCCCCTGGCCATCAGGTCAGGTTTGGAAGCTTGAACTATACGGCCGACATCCGCGGAGACTTGATCTTCGACGGATTCGAGCCCATTTCAGGCGCGCCGCACAGTCACGACAAGCATGACTTAGCTCTGCCGTCGGATGGTGTTTGGGAGATCACACCTGCGGTTACTCCGGCCCTCAATCCGGAGCAAATCGTGCCATCCAAGGACGGGTGGATGGACCCCGCCACGGAGGCCGCACACTTAGTGGCGATAGAGCCGAATACTAACTTCACCTCCTATGAGACCTGTGTCGCCAGACCCTTGGATTCGTCCCCGGCCATAGGCTCCGAACCGCTTGCATCCGTGCCTATCGAATCTGATTGGGCACCGATCATGGAGTTTATCTCTGCGGATATCTTTCAGCACTCGCCCTTGGGCGACATGCTAAATTCATTGAGGTCTCTCTCTCTGTCAGGAGACCCTTGGCCGAACTATGTCCGGCTTGAATGGGAAGCGGACGGCGAAGAAATTCGTTCCCCACCCACCACCCACTTAATAGCCACTGTCGACGACTTAACCAACATGCTCGATTTCGGCTCCGAAGACATCGATGGTATGGACAACGATGCAGGAGAAGAACAGGAACCACCGCCCACAGGGCGATGGACAGCCACCTCATCATATGATATATATGGTGAACACCCCCAAAGAAAGCGATGGCAATAAGGCAACGGAGGATAATCCCCTCGAGAAGCAATCTAAGCACCGGCGTCATCGGCGCCGCTCTAAGCCCCGCCATAGCAAAAGCAGCGATACCGGCACAAGAGACACTAACGCTGCGGATAGTGCCGAAGACGAAGACAATCCCCCCCAGCTAGGCTTCGAGCGGGAGGATGGGCAAGGTAGCCCTAAGGAACAGACGACAGACGAAGAATCAGAGGATGACAATTACATACCCCTCTCCGAAGACGAGGTGAGCCTCGGCGACGAAGAATTCATCATGCCTGAGGATCCCGTCGAGCAGGAGCGCTTCAAGCGCCGGCTTATAGCCACAGCAAAAAGCCTGAAGAAAAAGCAGCAGCAGCTTCAAGTTGATCAAGATCTGCTAGCGGATAGATGGACCGAGGTCCCGGCAGCCGAGGAATACGAACTCGAGTGCCCAACCAAAAGTTACCCAAAGCGCAAGTGCTAACCCAACTCGAAGAGGAAGCATTAAAGCCTACTCTACCAGCGTATGATGCGGCTGACCGGCCACCTCGTGGCCGAGACAAGAGGCATATCAGCCCGAAGTCCAGCCCACACCCCGTCGCTAGTCAAACAAAAACATTAAGGCCCAGGGCTACACGCTGGACCTGCGAGACGTATTGGAGAACAAAGCAGGACATACAAGATCGATCTACGGATCACGGGGGCGCGCCCCAACGCGTAACGACGACCATCACGCCGGATATACTAAAAGCAAATCCGGCCGGGCCGAATACAGCAGATCAGACTCGTATGAACTGCGTCGTGATATAGCCCGGCACAGAGGCGCCGCACACCCCCTATACTTCACCGACGAAGTAATGGATCACGAATTCACAGAGGGGTTTAAACCCGTGAACATTGAATCATATGATGGTACAACAGATCCCGCGGTATGGATTGAAGATTTCCTTCTCCACATTCACATGGCCCGCGGTGATGATCTACACGCCATCAAGTACCTCCCACTAAAACTCAAAGGGCCGTCCCGGCATTGGCTGAATAGCCTGCCGGCAAACTCCATTGGCAGTTGGGAGAAATTGGAAGACGCATTCCTTGACAATTTCCAGGGCACTTATGTGCGACCACCGGATGCTAACGACTTGAGTCACATAACCCAACAGCCCGGGGAGTCAGCCAGGAAATTCTGGACTCGGTTCCTAACTAAAAAGAACCAAATTGTCGATTGTCCGGATGCCGAGGCCTTAGCGGCATTTAAGCATAACATCCGCGACAAGTGGCTCGCCCGACACCTCGGCCAAGAGAAGCCGAAGTCCATGGCAGCCCTCACGACACTCATGACCCACTTTTGTGCGGGCGAGGACAGCTGGCTGGCTCGCAGCAACAGCACATCAAGAAATCCTAGCAATTCAGATGCCAGAGATAGCAATGACAAGCCACGTCGCAACAGACACAAGCGTCGCAACAACGACGACAACGCCGAGGACACGGCAGTCAATGCCGGATTCAGTGGCTCTAAGTCCGATCAGCGGAAAAAGCCGTTCAAAAGAAGCAATCCGGGCCCGTCCAGTTTGGACCGCATACTCGATCGCTCGTGTCAAATTCACGGCACCCACGATAAACCAGCCAACCACACCAACAGAGAATGCTGGGTGTTCAAACAGGCCGGCAAGTTGAATGCTGAAAACAAGGAAAAGGGGCTGCATAGCGACGACGAGGAGGAGCCCCGGCCGCCGAACACAGGAGGACAGAAGAAATTTCCTCCCCAAGTGAAAACGGTGAACATGATATACGCAACCCATATTCCCAAGCGGGAACGGAAGCGTGCGCTAAGGGACGTCTATGCGATGGAGCCAGTCGCCCCAAAGTTCAACCCCATGGTCTTCTTGTCCGATCACTTTCGATCGCAGGGACCACCCTACCAGCATCCGTCATGGCGGTTCTGCCGCATTGGTCCTTGACCCCATCATTGACGGATTTCACCTCACTCGAGTCCTTATGGACGGTGGCAGCAGCATGAACCTACTCTATCAGGATACAGTGCGCAAAATGGGTATCGACCCCTCGAGGATCAAACCCACGAAAACCACCTTTAAAGGCGTCATACCAGGTGTAGAGGCCTGCTGCACGGGCTCAATCACACTGGAAGTGGTCTTCGGATCTCCGGACAACTTCTGAAGCGAGGAGTTAATCTTCGATATCGTCCCTTTCCGCAGTGGCTATCATGCACTGCTCGGACGAACCGCATTTGCCAGATTCAATGCGGTACCGCATTATGCATACCTCAAGCTCAAAATGCCAGGGCCTCGCGGGGTTATAACAGTTAATGGAAACACAGAGCGCTTGCTCCATACGGAGGAGCACACTGCGGCCCTCGCAGCAGAAGTACAAAGCAGCCTTCTGAGGCAAACCGCCAATTCGGTGATAAAGCCCCCGGACACCGTCAAGCGAGTCTGGAGTACCCTGCAACAGGATCGTCTGGCACGTCCAGAGCTCGCCTAGCAATTCAGCCTCCGTCCTAGTCCCAGTCAAGCGGCGAAATTTGTGCCGCGTATACATAATTACGCACTCAAAATACCATGGGCATAGGCGGAGGCACGGCCCACAATGCGGCTCAACCGCCTCAGGGCCCGTATATCTTTACCATTTTCTCTCTTTCAGGACCCTATTCTCTGGAAGCCCTTTCCGATAGCCTGATTATCGGACCCATCACGGGAAGGAAACACCAAGGAAGCAAGAAGCTCTGACGTACAAGGGAATCCCCAGGTGGTCTCTGGTAACGATCGCTATACCTGTTTTACATACCCACACGTAGCTTGCCCTTGGATAGGACATGTCAAATAGTCCTATTTTTTGCTTATTACACTACTTGTATACATACGCTTTGACGTATCATTTAAATAACAATGTACAGCGTTAGCTTATTATTACATTTCTTCATCTTTTTCTTTGTCTACTTATTTACGACAAATTGCACCCGTACATTCTGGTACGTCCAGTGCGCCAGGGGCTTCAGTGTATCCCATAACACGGCAAGAAAAGTCCGAACACTTTCGACAGTGCGGCACCCCGAACATATAGCATTATATGCATCAGTTCCGAATCATGTCTTGGGTCAATAGGTGGGTTTGCCCGGCTCCCATGTTTTGGTGCCTTACGTTCCGTTATATCGGCTAAGGTAGCACTGGGAGAACTACTGCGATCGTGTCCCGGTTCTTCCGGACGAGCACCTTAGTAGAGAAAGCCGAAAACTGATTGTCATGATGTGGCGAGAGCTGGTCGCTCTTCGAGAGGTCTCAAATCCTTAAAGATTTTTTCTGCTTCGGGCGAGGAATCGGCCTAGTCCGATTTCGGCGTATATAGCGCACCAAGTTCGGCCTTCCGAATACTAGGTGCTTCGCCAAAATTTAAAATTGTAGACTTCTATGGCTAAGTGAGAGTGATAAAGCTGTATAGTCCGATTGCCTTGTTCGCTGCGCTAAACACCTCCTTAAAGGACCAAAATATTTTGGATAAAGAGTGTTTAAGATTTATCCCGAACACCTCAGTACTAGTTACATGGGGGCAGAAGCCGACGACTGGCCAACTCTCAGATTTTATAAACAGCCGCACAGAAGGTAATATTTTAAATCAACAAGCGTTATATAGCGCACATGAACTCGTTTTCATATTACAGGATCACATGAGTACATTCATTTAGATATTCCCTTTTGCTCCTACGTGCATATGCACCCATTGTCGAAATACACATTTTGAAAAGTTGAAAAATTCGGAACAAAGTCCACATTCATTCAAATATTACATCCTTAGTACATTCCTCCGCCACAAGGCGGGCACCCTTCAGGACACTATCATAATACTTTTCGGGGTGGCGATGCTCCTTGCCCTCCGGTGGCCCCTCCTTCACCAGCTTTTCGGCATCCATCTTCGCCCAGTGCACTTTCGCACGGGCAAAGGCCCTGCGCGCACCTTTAATGCAGACGAAATGCTTTATGACTTCAAGCCGGGGGCAGGCATTCACAAGCCGCTTTACCAGGCCGAAGTAGCTGCCGGGCAGGGGCTCGTCAGGCCACATCCGGACTATGAGACCCTTCATGGCCAGTTCGGCCGCCTTGTGAAGCTCGACCAGTTGCTTCAGCTGGTCGCTCAAGGGCATCGGATGTTCGGTCCCAATATATTGAGACCAGAACAACTTTTCCGTCGAGCTCCCTTCCTCGGCCCGGTAGAACTCCGCGGCATACAATACGCTGCGCGATAAATCTGCGAACGCTCCTGGAGAGCTCCGAATTCGGGTAAGTAAAAGGAAAGTCTCCTTCACATGCTTGCTTTGCATAATGAATGCCTTACCCGCCGCTATCTTCTTGACCACCTGCATCTACTGAAGGGCCCTTTGGGCTTCAGCCTTGGCATTTTGTGCGTTCTCGAGGGCCTTCGCAAGCTCGGACCCTTGCGTCTTAGAGTCACGCTCCAATGACTCGTATTTTTGACGAAATCCCAGAGCTCTTGTTGGACCTCGCCGACTCGGGCCTCTTGCTTCTCGCGCTCGATGCACTCCTTGGCCGCTCTGTCTTCAGCCTTGGACAGCGCCTTCTTCAGGGCCGCCACTTCGGTTGTGGCCCCTATCAAAATTCATGACGATCCTATGATCTAAAAACCACTTTTTCTTTATCAATGTACAGACGGGGTATCACTTACCTTTGTTCTCTTCGAGCTTCCTCTAGGTAAGGCCGAGCTCTTCCTCGGACTGCTCAAGGTCCCGCTTCAGTCCGTAGACCTCCGCAGTACGAGCGGCAGCGGCCAGCATCGAAGCCTGCTTATTCACATAGACATATTCTGATTAGACTCCTGCGATTGTTATTTGATCCTCTGTTCGGCTTTTCTTTACGAACACCAAATAGAGCATCAGGGGCTACTGTCTATGCTGTGATATTTTCTCACAATTACTTACCTCAAAGCCTGTTAGGAGGCTGGCACAGGCTTCGGTCAATCCGCTTTTGGCGGACCGAACTTTCTCGACCACCGCACTCATGATGGCTCAGTGCTATTCGTCAATAGAAGCGCTGCGAAGCGCTTCCAGCAAGTTGTCCGATGCCTCTGGATGGACAGAGGCCATCGGCACAGACGGCTCGCTCTCCTTAGCGAGGGGTCGCCTGTCAGAATCCGGAACCACTGGAGGTTCCGGCGCAGTATCCGGCTGGGGGCCAAACTCGCTGCGGCCCCCGTCATCAGAACCCGTGGGAGTCTTACCCCCCACACGCCCGGCGTTTGGATATCGCCTTGGGGCGCCTCCAGAATTATCTCCCCTTGGTCCGGTATCCTCTGAGACAGCACCTCTGTGTCGTCCGTGGGCCGGGGGGAGGTGGCTGTCGGGAGCGAATCGATGTTCATCGCCGACTGGCCCAAACACCCATCCGAAGAGGATACGTCGATGTGGGCTTTGGACGGACTGCACGATCATGCTTGACATGATATAAGAAGCAATAAAACAAAACATACCAGAACTATTATAGTATCCGGATACTTACAACTTCGCCAGGGGCTTGTCCCTGGGCAACCACTCCTCGTCGCTGTAAGCGGCTGTTGTGGAGTGGTTCGGAGGGAGGGTCTTTCCCTTCTTGGACCCTTCGGCCTCCCCAGATGGGGCGGCCTTCCTTTTCTTCCCCCCCCCCCCGGTTGGGGGGGAGAACTTTCCTCTTCCTCCTCCTCGTTTTTGTGGGAGGAGTGCACCTCGGTGTTTTCGGATGATGAGTCCGATACGACCTTGCGCCGGAGACCTTTCCTGGTCCCCGCGGCCTTCTTCTTGGCCTTCTTCTCCGGTGCCTCATAGGGCGCCAGAACCAGCATCTCTGTTAAGAGAGTCGTTGCTGGATCTTCGGGCAGTGGAGCCGGACAGTCGATCCGCTCCGCTATCGCTACCCAGCCCTGTTAAAATGGCGTGGAGGTTCAGATCCCTCACACGATCATACTGGGGAAAGGAACATCTTGTGAGATATAAAGAGCTTACAGGATTGGCAGGGCGCTTTGCGCTGAGTCCGCGATCTTCTGTAAGGGGAGGAGGTACCTCGGCGGCCTTGAACAGCACCTTCCATACGTCTTTGTGCGTCGTGTCGAAAAGCTCTCGCAGCGTCTGGTGCTTGGCCGGGTCAAACTCCCACATATTGAATGCCTGTCTTTGACACGGAAGGATCCGGCGGAAGAGCATGACCTGGACCACGTTGACAAGCTTGATTTTCTTGCTTATCATATTTTTTACACAGTTCTGGAGTCCTGTCAGCTCCACCGACGAACCCCAGGATAGGCCCTTCTCTTTCCAGGAGGTGAGCCGCATGGGGATGCCGGATCGAAATTCGGGGGCCGCCACCCAGTTGGTGTCGCGCGGCTCGGTGATGTAGAACCACCCCGATTGCCACCCCTTCACGGTCTCCACATAGGAGCCTTCGAGCCAGGTGACGTTGGGCATTCTGCCCACCATGGCGCCTCCACACTCCGCTTGCTGGCCGACCACCACCTTCGGTTTCACGTTGAAGGTCTTTAGCCATAGGCCTAAGTGGGGCTTGCTGCGGAGGAAGGCCTCGCACACGACGATAAACGCCGAGATGTTGAGGATGAAATTGGGGGCCAGATCAGGGAAGTCCAGCCCGTAGTAGAACATGAGCCCGCGGACAAATGGGTGGAGAGGAAATCCCAGTCCGCGGACGAAGTGGGTGAGGAATACAACCCTCTCATGGGGTTCTGGAGTAGGGACGATCTGCCCCGCGTCTGGGAGCCAGTGCGTGATATCTGCGGCTAGGTATCCGGCTTCCCGGAGCTTCGTAATGTCCTCCTCCGTAACGGAGGAGACCATCCACTTGCGTCCCGCTCCGGACATGTTTGGAATGGCTTTGCGGAGAAGATGAGAACTTGGGCCCTGGAGCTCGAGTGTGTGAGAATGGATGGGCAGGGGAAGGAGAAGGCGTGGGTGAAAAAGAGGAATCCTTATCCCTTTATAAAGGCGGTAGAAACTGTGAGCCTCCCCACTTGCCCTGTAAAATCACTTATTCCTCAAGCGCCGCGATTGATGGCACGGTTGGGTTACCCATACCCGTATTGATGAGAATCCCGTGATAAGGGGACACAATCTCTGCTTCGACAAGACGTGCCAAGAAAACCGCCTCGCAACATGTGCAGCAGCTGGTTGAGGGAAACGGTTCGAATAAAGACCGGGTCGTGGCGTGATGTCACGTTATGAAAAGTTGTCAGCGGATTAGATTTGTGGAATATTGTACTCTCTACGGTGGTATGTGGAATTTGTTTCGCAGAGCCGGACACGATCCTTGTGTTCAAAATCTTCTATGGAGTATTCGGAGAGGGAACCCACCTTGCAATGCCGAAGACAATCTGCGCACCGGACTCATCGTCATTGAAGCCTGGTTCAGGGGCTACTGAGGGAGTCCTGGATTAGGGGGTCCTCGGACAGCCGGACTATATACTTTGGCCGGACTGTTGGACTATGAAGATACAAGATTGAAGACTTCGTCCCGTGTCCGGGTGGGACTCTCCTTTGCGTGGAAGGCAAGCTTGGCAATTCGGATATGTAGGTCTCCTCCCTTGTAACCGACTCTGTGTAACCCTAGCCCCCTCCGGTGTCTATATAAACCGGAGGGTTTAGTCCGTAGGACAAGAATCACAATCATAATCATAGGCTAGCTTCTAGGGTTTAGCCTCTACGATCTCGTGGTAGATCAACTCTTGTAATACTCATATCATCAAGATCAATCAAGCAGGAAGTAGGGTATTACCTCCATCGAGAGGGCCCGAACCTGGGTAAACATTGTGTCCCCCGCCTCCTGTTACCATTAGCCTTAGACGCACAGTTCAGGACCCCCTACCCGAGATCCGCCGGTTTTGGCACCGACGGCCATCTTCTGCCGGCCGCCCCCTCAGCCACGCCGGTCGCATCTCTGCCCTCCACCGTCGGCCGCTCGCCTCGCCTGCTGCGTGTTGCTTCCTGCTGCTATGCGCTGCTCTACCGCTGGTACGCTGCTGCGCCATGCCCTCGACACCGCCGTGGACAAATGTGGCGGAGGGATTGTTAATGGAGTACAAGAAGGAGGTGGCGGAGAAGGTGTGGAGAGGCAGGAGGTCTGGGGCGGTGTCACCTGGCTGTGGTGGAGGTGTTTATGCGAGAAGGAGCCGGAGTGGAAGGAGAGGTCACAATTGGAAAGAATCGCAAAAAAATAATCATAACTCGGAGATCTCAGTTCAAAAAAATGCTAATATCGATGGAGGGGTGATTTCCTTCAATAGGTGGAAAACATAGGAAATATTGGTTGTTATCAAGGAAAGGTAAAAATTTAGGAAAGTTAGGATTTTTGAACTGATTTCTATGCAAATGGGGTTTTATTGTTTGGTAACGTGATATTAGTACCTGCCCGTTTGTGACGTGTCTAATTAGGAAAGTTCAAATGTTAAGAAACTATTTATTGGGAGGAAAGTTGTGACGTGTCTGTTATTTGTTTCCTAAAACAAATTTCACTAATAAGATAAATCGATTGATTTAGATAAGTTAGGAAAGTTAGATTAAAATGTATTATTTGTTTCCTGAAAATCTGTTATTTGTTTCCTAAGACAAACTGAACCAATAAAAGGAATCGATTGATTTGCATAATTTAAGGAAGTTAGATCCGTGGTTTGTTATACGTTAGGAAAGTTCTGATTGTAATAAAGAGTGGAGAGAAAAATAAACCGATGGACCAGGATGGGAGGGGGTGGTGGGAGGAGAGACGAAAAAAACCAGCGAAAATAAACCGCGGACCAGGGTGGGAGGGGGTGGTGGGAGGAGAGACGAAAAAAAACCAGCGAAAATAAACCGCGGAGACTATTCACCAACTCGTCCATTAAGAGTAGAGATATGAAGAGTAAAAAAGAAAGAGTGCCTCACCCGGGAGGATTCGGATCCTAGGTCACCAAGTTGATCGTGAGGGCAGGTAGCCACTGTGCTAGACTCCGGTTCGTGACTAAATAGGCGGTCGGGCCTTCTTAAGTCGAAACGAGCCGTTTTCACTGTTTCTTTTCCGTTTCCAGGTTTTTCATTTCTTTTTCTTTTTTTCCCTTGGTTGTCTTTATTACTTTTTTTTTCTTCTCCATTTTTTGTTTGGATTTCTTTTTCTTCTCCATTTTTTGTTTTTCTTTTGCTTTTTCTTATGTTTATTTTCATTTTCACTCTACATTTTTGTATATGTCAACAACATTTTTTTAATAAGTGATCAACATTTTTGTATACACGTTCAACATTGTCCGAATCTCTTATTCAACATTCTTCAAATACTTTTTCAACATTTTAATACTTATTCAACATTTCCAAATACTTTGTCAACATTTTTCAACTACTCATTCAATATTTTTTAATACTTATTCAACATTTTTAGATAGTTGTTCAACATTTTTAATACTTATTTAATATTTTTCAAATACTATTTCAACATTTTTCAAATACTCATTCAACGTTTTTAAAATACTTATTCAACATTTTTAATACTTCTTAAACATTTTTATTTACTCGGTCAACATTTTTTAAATACTTGTTCAATACTTTTTAATACTCGTTGAATATTTTTCAAATACTAGTTCAACATTTTCCAAATTTACTTTTGAAGTGTGTTTTCTTGTAATATATATTATATATATGGGTCGCGCTATTCGTCACCCTGGGTGAGGAATAGTTATTCTTCACCCCCTCTCTATCTTGACATCAATGCACCGTATTTTTATGTTTCGTAAATTTTGTCTTATTTCATACGTAAAAAGAGAGCGTAAGAAAATATATACTTGCCGTAAAAAATATTTTATGTTACATAAAGTTACGAACGTAAAAACATACATAAAATGCGATATTTCTGGTCTTATAACCTATTTTTTTGTTTTCTTATACCAAATTTTACGTAGTGAATCAATATAAATGTAACTATTTGTATTCCAAATGTAATTTATTTATGAAGCGATCGTAAGATTACCTCGGACGAAGAATAACTTATTCTGCTACCTGGGTGATGAATAGTATTACTAATATATATATATATATATATATATAATATTTTAAAGTATAAAGAAAAGTACGACAATAAAGCAAAAACGAGAACAGAAAACAGAAAAAAAAACACTAGGTCGCGGCCTCCCGTGCAGGTGGGCCGGACCATCTGGGGCTTCCCCCATTGTTTCGCACAACGCGACGAATAGGGGCGCCCCAGGAAAGAGACCACCTCCTCCTCTCACGCGCCCAAAGTGCGTCGCAGCCTAGGTTGCTCGCTCGGCATCGCCAGTATGTAATTTACAAATTTTTCTAAACAAACACAATGACTAAGTTCAGCCTAGACAAATTGTGTCTTTCATAGATGATTTTTTTGTATATTCAAATATTTTTGTACAAGTTTGTGTATTCCAAAATAGTTCAGAAATTTTCCAAAAAATCATGGATTGGAAAAATGTTCGCGGATTAGGAAAAGTTTCAGGAATTCGGAAAAAGGTCACGAATTCGAAAAAATTGGGAATTTAAAAATGTTCATGAATTCAAAAAAAAAAGGTTCATGAACCTGAAAACTTCACAGATTATAAAAAGTTCATGAACTCGAAAAATTTCACAAGTTCAAAAAATCTGCGCATTTGGAAACATTCGTGTACTTGAAAATAATTATGAGTTTGAAAAAAGGCCATGAATTTTGGAAAAAAGTTCATGAGTTTTGGAAAAAATTCACTTGAACAAAGTTTGTGAAAACGGAAAAAAGAAAATGAAAACGAATAGAAAACCAGAGAAATCGGTCCGAAACCTATGGAAGCTTCACAATACAAAACAACGTCGTGTTTGAAAACCAAAACCGTCCGGAAGCTTTTAGAAGCTTCACAAAACTGTCTGGGTCGATTCCGAAAAAGATGAAACAACGTCTAAGGTTGGGTTGACCCCCATTGACCTAAAAGTGTGCATTGCTGCAAATGTGCGGACCGATAATGAGAAAAAATGGGCCAAAGTTGGAGGAGGGATTGCGCGCTGGTTTGTGAAAAGTACTGTAACCACCGCCGAGGGCGCCGAACAGGCCGCCTACTATATTTGATCATATATATATTTGGTTTGGTGTAATATATATATTTGAGTATCATTCAATTGACCTCGAGTATATGTGATTAATTATTCATTGCAAATATTTAATTTGAAATTCATTTTGTTTTGACCTTTCGGTTTTTTGTCACTCCTTTCACTTTTGACAAGGCTTGAGTGGTAAAAGTAAAATATCAAGAGTTAGAGTGGCAAAAGAAAAATGCTCAAAAACAAAAAACTTAATTTTGAACTATGAGTGCACATATATTGTAATGGTAATGATGAAAATAAATGCCTAACTCGTAAGCATATGAGCCTTAGACCCCTGTCACGTCTGATCTATATAACACCAGTAGATTTGTACATACGTGCATGGAGTTAACTCAGACTTCTCTCCGTGGTAGAAATCCATGATCTGGCCTCAGTGGTTGGCTTCAGTAACGACGGCACTCGTGCGTCGTTACCTTTCTAGAGGCATCCTTGGTGGAGCATCTATCCTTCTTTTTTTTGTGAAACAAGCATCTATCCTATTACCTTGATGTTGCCATCATTGATGGTTATTGTTGTTCTTTGCTGCAGTTGTTATGTTGATCAATTTACTTTATTTCATGTTGGAATAATCTCGATGTGTGCACCCTCGTTTTGTCAAGTAACTCTTGAATTGTGTTGGTGCAAAGATCGGGTATGGGATCAGAGCGCATACAGTAATTACACCCCGTCCCCCGCGTCGCCAGAGAGGCGACACGGGCGGAAGCCAACAACTGTGCCGCCGGACTCCTTCCTCGTCCCCTCCCTTCCCGACGCCGTCGCCGGAGGATGTCGCCGGGCTAAGCCCGTGTGGCGGACGGCGGTGCCGGGGGGCGCTCATCGCCTGGATGTGGCGGCTCACGGTGGGGGAGGCTCGGGCCCCTTGGCTGCTCTGCGTGATGGCGTTGACTCGGTGGGCTTCCGCCGGCGTCTCTACCCGACGAGTCGAGTGTGGGTGGCGCCCCCTTGTTCTCCGACGGATCTGGGCGTCCTCGTCGCGTTCGACTTCGGGCTGGCTCCTGGCGGCTCTCTCAGCGATCCGGTGGCTGCAGCTCGTCAAATCTGTCGGCTGCGGCCGGATCCGGCTCTTCCACGTTGGTGGGAGGCCGTGCCGGCTTGGTGCTCCAGGCTGGTGGCTGTATGTGGCTGGGCAGTGCGTCTGGGGCTGCGGCTTCTTTCCTTTGGGCTCGGTAGCTGGCCCTGGCAGGTTTCGGGATGGTGTGGCAGTCCTCCCCTGGCTCCGGTGTTGCGAGGAGGGTGTGTGGCTGTGTGGTGGTGCAGCGTGAGGTGGGTGCCAGATCTGCTGGTTCTCGCAGGCTTCAAGGTTTGAGGTGGCCCTGCGTGGTGGTGGCGTAACCGCTGCGTTAGGTGTGTGCGGGTCAGCGGAGGTGCTGTTAGCCTTGGTCGACTGCGTGGAGGTGATGGTCTGCGCTGCTTCAGGCGAAAGCCTTGCCGGTGATTGTCGGACGGCGGCGGCGGTTCCCGTGGGCATCGCTATCCTTCTTGGAGGCGTCGTCGTGTTATGCGCAGCATCTACTTCCGGATCGAGCTCTTCGGGTGAAAGCCTAGACCCGGCTGGGTCAGGCAACGACGTTCGTCCCTGCGGCATTTCCTCCTTTGGGGCGTTGTTTGAAGACCGGTGATCCCTCTCTGTGCTTCCCTTGGGATGGCCATACACGGCATCACGGTTGGCTGGTGCCCAACCGGTGATGCGAGGTGTTGGCATTGCGACTTGTGCGGCAACGACGATGGTGGCGCGTGGAGCTGGGTCGCGGCTGGTCCTTCTGATGTCGGCGGTCCAGTGCGCCTATGGGTGTGCCTATGTTTGCTTCTCACTGTGATAGACAAGTGGTAGCTTCGCGTGGCGGGGCCCCTGCGGCAACGATGACTCCATGAGGGCGGTTTCTGCGGACGGTGCTCTCCAGAGGTTGTGATGGACTAGGTCAGTACGAGGCTTGCAACTTTCTCCCATGAAACGCATCAACAAAATCAGAGTTGCCGGTCTTCGACGTCTCGGCCGATTGTTTGGCTTTGGCTGATGAGGTCCTCGGGTGTTGTTCGTTCAGAGGGTCTTGACGGGTCGGCAGCGCCAAAGTCGGAGTTGCCTGCCCTGGGAGAGGTGATGACGATAACATTGCAGGCAACCTCGACGATGTCCTCTCCTCGGTGGTGTGTGTGGTCTTGTGGGTGCCAGGTCGGCCGGCGTGCCCTTTGTTGTAACACCCCAAGAAGGAAGAGAGGGAGAGGGGATCCAGATCGGGCGAGAGGAGGAAGGATGGCTTGGAGAGGAAGAAGGAGGGATGAATTGCAGAGGAAGGATTCAGATACAGGAAATGTCAACACACGCATATCCCACACGGCCACAGGCGGCCACCCTTTATTGTCACCCACGCAGCCACTTGTCTGGCCAGCTGGCTGGGCCCACCAGCCAGCTCTAAGGCACACTAATCAGCTGGTTAGGTGTGACATTCCTCCCTCCTTAAGACGATGCGTCCTTGTCTTCTTCGACGTCGTCGCCGGCGTCGTCCTCCTCCCAGAGCTCCGCAGATGGAAAGCGGTGACGAAGAACGTCGTAATTCTCCCACGTCTTTGGTGCGGAGTCCCCAGCTCCCCATTGGACCTTGATCTGTACCACTGGCGCGTTCCCCAGCTTCATCATGCGCCGGTCCAGGATGCGAGTGGGAGAGAGGCCGGTGGTGAAGAGGTCGGGCACCTTGGGCAGTTCTCCATACACTGGCATGAAGTCAGGTGTGAAGGGCTTCAATTGCGAGACGTGGAAGACGGGGTGGATCTGGCTCTCTGGTGGCAGGTCGAGCTTGTACGCGAGCGAGCCGATCTTCTCGATGATCTTGTAGGGCCCGAAGAACTTGAAGCCAAGCTTGGCGCACGGGCGATTGACCACCGAGCGCTGCGCATAGGGCTGGAGTTTGAGCAGCACTTGCTCCCCTTCCTGGAAGTGGCGCTCGGTGCGTTTGCGGTCCGCGTTCTTCTTGAACCGGCGTTGCGCGCGCTCCAGCTGGGCGCATATGTGCGCGGTGTGCGCCGCCCAGTGCATCTCCTCGCCAGCGGCTGTCGATGCCTCCCAGGACGCCATTGTGCCCAGATTTGCTTCTTTGCCGTAGAGAGCCTTGAAGGGCGTGCGCTGAAGAGAAGCATGGAACGTCGAGTTGTACCAAAACTCTGCCATGGGCAGCCAGCGACGCCATTTGTGTGGCGAATCGTGCACCGCGCAACGGAGATACATCTCCATGCACTGGTTCACGCGCTCACTCTGGCCGTCTGTCTGGGGGTGGTAGGCCGTCGAGTAGAGCAGCTTGGTACCGGCTCCGGCGAGCAGCTCGCGCCAGAGGTGAGTGGTGAAGATCTTGTCGCGGTCGGAGAGGATGGAGGAGGGGATGCCGTGCAGCTTCACCACGTTGTCCCAGAATGCCCGCGCCACTTGCGTGGCGTTGAATGGGTGGCGGAGAGGGACGAAGTGTGCGAATTTGGTGAAGCGGTCGACGACCACCACGATCGTGTCGCAGCCCTCCGAGCGCGGCAAGCCCTCGACGAAGTCCATGGTGAGATCCTCCCAAGGCGCGGCTGGAATTGGCAGCAGGGCCAGGAGCCCCGGCGGCTTGACGTGCTCGTGCTTGGCCTGTTGGCACACCGCGCACTGCTGCACAAATTCGTCGACGTCGCGCTTGAGGCCGCGCTAGTAGAAGTGTTTGCGCACGCACTAGTAGGTGGCGGTGCTGCCAGAGTGGCCTCCCACGGCGCTGCAGTGCAGCGCGGCGATGAGTTTGGTGCGCAGAGCAGCATTGGCACCAATCCAGAGGCGACCTTGGCGTCTGATAGTGCCACGGTAGAGCTCGTAGCCGTGCTCGTCGGGGCTGTGCAGAGCGAGCTGTTGCAGCCGCTCTTGTGCGTCCGCGTCTGTGGCGTAGGAGTTGATCACCTCCTGCACCCAAGCTGGCTGGCACGCCGAGAGCGCGGCCACCTCGAATTGCTTGCCCACGCGGGAGAGCGCGTCGGCAGCGCCATTGTCCAGCCCGCGTCTGTACTGGAAGCGAAGCTGGAGTCCCACCAGCTTTGCCATGTCCTTGCGCTGGAGCTCTGTTTCCAGGTGCTGCTCACCGAGGTTGCAGAGGGACTTGTGGTCCGTGACGATGTCGAAGGGGCCGTGCTGCAAGTACTGGTGCCACTTGTCGACGGCCATCATCACGGCGAGGAACTCTTTCTCGTAGGTGGAGAGCTTCTGGTTGCGCACGCCCAGCGCCTTGCTGAAGTAGGCCACCGGGTGGCCATCTTGCGCCAGCACCGCGCCAACCCCCGTGTCGCAGGCGACCGTCTCGATCGTGAACGGCCGCTCGAAGTTGGGCAGCGCTAGGACCAGTGTGGTGACCATGGCGCTCTTGAGCATGTCGAACGCCGCATGCGCCTGCTCGGTCCAGGAGAAGCCCTTCTTGGTGAGCCGCTGCGTGAGCAGCTTGGCGATGACGCCGTAGTGCGGCACGAACTTTCTGTAATAGCCGGTGAGGCCTAGAAACCCGCGCAGCTCGGTGGCATTCGTCGGCGTTGGCCACTGCTCCATGGCCTGCGTCTTCTCCTTGTCCGTGGCCACGCCCTCCTTGGATATCACATGGCCGAGGTAGTCGATGTGGTCGCAGGCGAACGTGCACTTGGATTCTTTGACATAAAGCTGGTGCGCGTGGAGCAGCTCGAAGATGATGCGCAGGTGCTCCAGGTGCTCCTCCATCGTCTCGCTGAAGACCAAGATGTCATCCAAGAATATGATGACGAACTTGCGGACATACTTACCAAAGATGGCGTTCATCACACACTGAAAGGTGGCGGGTGCGTTCGTGAGGCCGAACGGCATATGACCCTGAACTGGAAATGCCCATGATGTGTCTTGAACGCCGTCTTGGACTCGTCTTCTTCCCGCATCCTGATCTGATGGTAGCCCGCCTGCAGGTCCAGTTTGGAAAACACCGCGGCGCCGGCCAGCTCGTCTAGCAGCTCGTCAATGATGGGCAGGGGAAATTTGTTCTTGACAGTGGCGTCGTTGAGACGACGGTAGTCGACGCAGAATCGCCAGGTGCCGTCCTTCTTCTTCACGAGCAACACTGGCGCGGCGTAGGGACTGATGTTGTGCGTGATCACGCCGGAGTCCAGCATCTCCTTGACCTGACGCTCGATCTCGTCCTTCTGAAGCGGCGAGTAGCAGTACGGGCACGTGTTCGCGGGGACCACGCCCTCCACCAGCGTGACAGCATGGTCGTACTGGCGATGGGGAGGGAGCCCTTGCGGTGCCGCGAACACGTCGGCGAATTCCTCGAGCAGATCAGCCAGCGGTGTTTGACTTGGGCCTTTGCGAACCGGGCGCGCTGCAGGGCCACAGGTGTCCACCATGGCCATGGCCCAGACATCGTTGCCGGCGATCATCTTGCGTATCTCCTCGGGCCCGACTGCCTTGAGCGTGGTGGCCGGCTTGGTTGGGACACCGCGAAGTGTGACCTCTTCGCCGTCGTGCAGAAATTTCACCCACTTGTCTTGCCAGTGGCATGTCATTGGGCTGTGCTGGGCGAGCCAGTCCATGCCCAGAATGCCGTCGTACGCGCCGATCTCCAGCTCGCGCATGGGCGTCGCGAAGGTGTGGCCCTGCATCCACCATTTGAGGCCGGGCACCATGCGGTTGCAGGTGAGCTTGTCGCCGTTGGCCACGCGCACCTCTGTCGGCGGCATTTCCTCCGTGGCGAGGCCGAGGCGATCAACGAACGCCTTGTTGACGAAACTGTGGGTGCTGCCCGAGTCGAGCAGCAGGAGCATGGCCTGGTTTCCCACCAGCGCGCGCAACCTGATAGTGGTCGCCGAGTCCGTGCCGTCGAGCGCCTGCGACGAGAGGAGGCAGCACTCTGGCGCGTCCACGGTCGGAGTGGGAGGTTGCGCGGCCGGGCCCGGGTCGTCGAGTAGTTGCAGGGCGTGGATGGTGTCGTCGGAGAGCACCTCGCCGTGGTTACCCACGTTGATGGTGAGCAGCTGCGCGGGTTGGGCGCAACGATGCTCCCTAGAGTAGCGATCCCCGCATTTGAAACACAGGTTATTCGCACGCCGAAAATCGCGCAACTGCCGCTCCCGCGCGTGCTCATCGCCTTGGGCGCGGACTGGCGCGACCGCGGCGCGCTGTGCTGCGGCCCCTGCGGCTGCGGCAGGAGGTGGTCGACCCGCCAGAGTGATGCTAGGGCGTGCGCGGGTCGTGCCAAGTTCCTCCTCTTGTATGCGGGCGAGCACCAAGGCACGCGTGATGCTGGAGGGTGCCTGGAGGCGCACTGGACCACGCAGCTCGTCCTTTAGGCCGAGGAGAAACTGCGTGACGACGAACTTGGTGTTGATTGATGGATCGAGCGCGAGCAGGTGATACATCTGCTCATCGAACGAGGCACGGTACTCGGCGACAGTGCCTGTTTGACGCAGTTGCAGCAGCTTGTGCATCACCACTTCGAATTCATCGGCGCCGAACTCCTCGAGGATCGCCGAGGTGAAACGCTCCCACGTGATATCACGCTGCGTTTGCCAGAACGCCTGGAGCCAGTGCGCGGCCTGGCCATCGATGTAGTGAAGGAAATATGCCCTAGAGGCAATAATAAAGTTATTTATTATTTCCTTATATCATGATAAATGTTTATTATTCATGCTAGAATTGTATTAACCGGAAACTTGATACATGTGTGAATACATAGACAAACAGAGTGTCACTAGTATGTCTACTTGACTAGCTCGTTGATCAAAGATGGTTATGTTTCCTAGCCATAGACATGAGTTGTCATTTGATTAACGGGATCACATCATTAGGAGAATTATGTGATTGACTTGACCCATTCCGTTAGCTTAGCACTCGATCGTTTAGTATGTTGCTATTGCTTTCTTCATGACTTATACATGTTCCTATGACTATGAGATTATGCAACTCCCGTTTATCGGAGGAACACTTTGTGTGCTACCAAACGTCACAACGTAACTGGGTGATTATAAAGGTGCTCTACAGGTGTCTCTGAAGGTACTTGTTGGGTTGGCATATTTCGAGATTAGGATTTGTCACTCCGGTTGTCGGAGAGGTATCTCTGGGCCCACTCGGTAATGCACATCACTATAAGCCTTGCAAGCATTGTAACTAATGAGTTAGTTGCGGGATGATGTATTACGGAACGAGTAAAGAGACTTGCCGGTAACGAGATTGAACTAGGTATCGAGATACCGACGATCGAATCTCGGGCAAGTAACATACCGATGACAAAGGGAACAACGTATGTTGTTATGCGGTCTGACCGAGAAAGATTTTCCTAGAATATGTGGGAACCAATATGAGCATCCAGGTTCCGCTATTGGTTATTGACCGGAGAGGTGTCTCGGTCATGTCTACATAGTTCTCGAACCCGTAGGGTCCGCACGCTTAAAGTTACGATGACAGTTATATTATGAGTTTATATGTTTTGATGTACCGAAGGTTGTTCGGAGTCCCGGATGTGATCACGGACATGACGAGGAGTCTCGAAATGGTCGAGACATAAAGATTGATATATTGGAAGCCTATGTTTGGACATCGGAAGTGTTCCGGGTGAAATCGGGATTTTTTCGGAGTACCGGGAGGTTACCGAAACCCCCTGGTAACTTAATGGGCCTTAGTGGGCCTAGGTGGAAGAGAGGAGAGGAGGCTAGGGCAGGGCCGCGCCCCCTTCCCCCCCAGTCCGAATAGGATAAGGAGAGGGGGGCGGCGCCTGTCACATCCCTAGCTTCTGACATTGCACTAGGCTAAGTTCATGTGGGCATCATGTTTAAACTTTGAAAGAAACTTGAAATGGGGATTGCCTAAACCCTAGCATTAAAGGAATTCACTAGGTTCAACCAAAATATTTCCAGTAAATCCAAATGGCTTTCAAAAATGTTCATCATTCTTGAAAAATGCTGGAAACAGTAACGAGAGGTGATGCACATTTTTCCATGACATATTTGGGCTCTGGATTAAATCATACTCTATTTGCATTTGGGCATTTAAATGCTATTAAATATTTTAAATGCTCAAATAATCATAAACTAAAATGTTTACTGTAGGATATATTCCCAACAGTGATCATGAGTAGTTTCATGATTTTTGGAAGTGTCTAAGTATTTTTAATAAAGCCCTAAAGACTACAGAATATTAGAAAACAGAAACAAATAAAAAAAAGAGAGAGAAAGGAAACCTACCTGGCCTCACTTGTCGCAGCCCAGCTGGCCAGCCCACCTGGCCGGCCCAGCCCAGCGCCGCTGCCAGTCATCTCCCACCTCTCGCCAGTGGGACGAGAGGCGTGTGGCCGCCGTGTGCGCCCACGCGCCCCGGCCACCTCCTGCTTGCCGCTTCTCCCTGGACGTCCCCGGAGACGCCACGCGCTCCCCTCGATCCCTCCCGCTCTCCCCCGTGCTCATTCCCTCCCCTGGACCTCTTTCTCTCACCCACCCGAACGGGTTCGTCGCCGCCGCTCGCCACCACTGCAGCCACCGTGCTCCCCTCGCCTTCCTGTGCTGTCCAGCAGCTCCGTCTCGGCGCCCTCGTCCTCTCAGCCGAGTCAGGCAACGCCGAACGGCCTGCATCGCCCCCTGCACCCTCGACTTCGCCGCCTCTGCTCCGAGATCGCCGGCGACCTCCCGACATCGTCAGCCCGTCCCCGACCGCGCCGTTTGCTTCTACGTGACCGCAGTGAGCTCCGCTACCTTCTCCCCCTTCTCGTTCTCGCTCTCGAGCTCCGTAGCAACTGCACGTAGCTCACCCGCACGCGCCGCCGCCGAGCTCGTCGCCGACGGGGCTCCGGCCATCCAACGGTCGCACCACCATGGCCGTTAGCTTCACCGCATCGCCAGGAGCCCGTAGCACCATCGCACGCCCCTCGCCGTGCTCCCTAGCGACGGGTTCGACTACACCCGTACCCCGGCAGCCGCACAACTCGTCGCCGGCGTCAATTCCGGTGACCCCGAGCTCCACCACCACCACCAATCGATGCGGCTCGTTCCCAGCTGCGTGTAGATGCTCTCCGCCGCCCATTTGGTCGCCGGAGCACGGATCCCGCACCCCACCGCCGCGTTTGGCCTCGCCGGCGGCTAAACGCCGGCGCGTCAGCCCAGTTGACCAGGGGTTTGACCTCCCCTGGGTCAATGACAAGTGGGGCCCGCCTGCTAATTAACCTGGGTTAGATTTAAATTAATTCTAATTAGTTTAATTAACTAACAGTGACACTGACACAGGGGACCCACACGTCAGGTTTGACCTGGACGACCCCGCTGACCCGCTGACGTCATCATGACACACTGCTGATGTAATAAACGATTTAATTACTAGAATTATTTTTATTCAGGAAATTCCAGAAAATACTACAAACTTCAAAAATTCATAGAAATTCAACCATAACTCCAAATGAAACAAATTATATATGAAAAATGATCAGAAAAATCCAATCTATCCATCTGCACTGGTTTCATGCATGATAAAGCAACTTAAACCTTCTGTTTATATCAATACATGTTAATGCACTTTATAAACCCTCAACTTGAGTTTGTATTTGAATATTTGATTCAAATGAGCTCAAACCACCCTGGTTGTAGATGCATTATCCCAACACACTCATCTTGCCATGTATTATTCATGCACCATATTGTTGCATTGCATTGATTGTGTTTCCTCTCTGTTGCCGGTAATTGTCCCCTCTCGATAACCGTGATTCCGACGATGAGTTCGATGACACCGATGAAGAACTATAATATCTTCAGAAGTGCCAGGCAAGCAAAACCCCCTTGTTCATTCCGATACAAACCCACTCTCTCGCTCCTGCTCTCTTTTACTGCATTAGGACAACAACGATTCATCTGTTACTTGCTGCGGTAGCTGAACCCCTTTATCCTCTGCATGACCTGTCATTGCCACAGTAAATAGATGAAACCCACTAGCATGAGTAGGAGTTGTTTGAGCCCTGATGTGCCTACTCATTCATGATTGTTTGTCATGCCTGCTATGCTTAGAGTTGTGTCAGGTCTGATTCATCGGGGATGAATTGGAATGGTGATGAACATGTCCTACTGTGTGTGAGCTAAGTGTGTGAACACGATTTGGTAAAGGTAGCGGTGAGAGGCCATGTAGGAGTACATGGTGGGTTGTCTCATTGAAGCCGTCCTCAGGAACTGAGTTCTGTGTTTGTGATCCATGATACAGTTACTACCACGCATTGGGCCCGAAACCAATGGACCCTCTCGGCTTCTTAATCACCCCTGTCCTCTGTCCAGGAGTTGCAAGTAGTTTCTGGTGTTTGTAGTATGCTGGAGGCCGTGGGCAGCGCTGACCCGAGGGGTGGGCTGTGATGCGGTAGGCACGTGGCACGGTGTACCGGGTGCCCATTTGGTGTCCCAGGAACCCTGCACACATCGTTCGGGACCGTATGTGGAAACCTCGGCGGGACTCCCTGCGGATGGAACCTGAATAGGCGATAAACCTGGACTAGAGACTTGAGTGTTTAGGTAGGCTGTGGCCGACACCCTCGCTGGGCTTCCGCTTGAAGGTTGCCGAGTACATGTCGTGTAAACGGCGGTAAGTGGTGAGAGCGTGTGTGACGAAGTACACCCCTGCAGGGTTAACATCATCTATTCGAATAGCCGTGTCCGCGGTAAAGGACTTCTGGGTTGCCTATAACAGTTCATAGACAAGTGAAAGTGGATACTCTAAAATGCGCAAGATAAGCGTGAGTGCTATGGATGGCGTTCTCGTAGGGAGACGGGAGCGGATCCATAGTGGAGTATTGATATGGTGAATATGTGGACTCGTGTGCGCCACCTCAAAAGAGTTACTTGCAGTCGTAGCTAGGATAGCCACCGAGTCAAAGCTGGCTTGCTACAGTTAAACTCCACCACCCCCCTTTGTTGATACCGATGCATATGTAGATAGTTCTGATGTAAGTCTTGCTGGGTACATTTGTACTCACGTTTGCTTATTTTATGTTTTGCAGAGAGACGTCAGTCTCGCTAGTAGTTCCGTGTGGACTTCGACGTTTAGCTTGATACCTCAGCTACGATCTTGTGCCCTCAGCAAGATCTAGTAAATAGTCAGGCTTCTCAGCCTTTTTCATTTGTAGATGTCTGTACTCAGACATGTTAAGCTTCCGCATGTGTTTGACTTGTATGCTCTGAATGTTGGGTCATAAGACCCATGTTTGTAATATCTCGCTCCTCGGAGCCTAATGAATAAATACTCTGAGTCGTAGAGTCTTGTTGTGATGCCATGTTGTGTTTGCACATATCGAGCATATTGTGTGTATGATTGAAATGCTTGGTATGTGTGGGATCCGACTACCTAGTTGTTTATCCTTGGTAGCCTCTCTTATGGGGAAATGTAGTCTTGTGCTTCCATGAGCCATGGTAGTACGCTACAGCCCGGCTCACCGGAGTCCTGCTAGCCCAGCACTACTGCTCCGGAACACTTGACTGGCTGGCATGTGATTCACTTCGTTCATGTGTCTGTCCCTTCGGGGAAATGTCACGCGGTGACATCCGGAGTCTTGCCTAGCCTGCTATAGCCCGGTTCACCGGAGTCCTGTTAGCCCAGTGCTACAGCCCGGATTCGCACGCTGCTGACCGACATGCTCGATGTTGATTCATGTATGCCTGTCCCCGTAAGTTAGTGCCACTTTGGGTTCACGACTAGTCATGTCGGCCCGGGTTCTCTGTCATATGGATGCTAGCGACACTATCATATACGTGAGCCAAAAGACGCAAACGGTCCCGGGCCATGGTAAGGCGACACCCGTGGGAATACCGTGCGTGAGGCCGCAAAGTGATATGAGGTGTTACCGGCTAGATCGATGTGACTTGGAATCGGGGTCCTGACAGCGCCCCCCTTCCTTCCTCCCCTCCACCTCTTCCCCCTCTCTCCTAGTCCAACATGGAAAAGGGGGGGGAGTCCTACTCCCGGTAGGAGTAGGACTCCTCCCAAGCGAGCCTCTCCTCCTTGGCCGGCGGCCTCCCCCTTGCTCCTTTATATACGGGGGCAGGGGGCACCTCTCTACACACAATTGATCAACGATCTTTTAGCCGTGTGCGGTGCCCCCCTCCACCATATTCCACCTCGATAATATCGTAGCAGAGCTTAGGCGAAGCCCTGCGTCGGTAGAACATCATCATCGTCACCACGCCGTCGTGCTGACGAAACTCTCCCTCAACACTCGGCTGGATCGGAGTTCGAGGGACGTCATCGAGCTGAACGTGTGCTGAACTCGGAGGTGCCGTGCGTTCGGTACTTGATCGGTCGGATCGTGAAGACGTACGACTACATCAACCGCGTTGTGTTAACGCTTCCTCTTTCGGTCTACGTGGGTACGTGGACAGCACTCTCCCCTCTCGTTGCTATGCATCACCATGATCTTGCGTGTGCGTAGGAATTTTTTTGAAATTACTACATAACCTAACAGTGGCATCCGAGCCTGGTTTTATGCGTTGATGTTATGCACGAGTAGAACACAAGTGAGTTGTGGGCGATATAAGTCATACTGCTTACCAGCATGTCATACTTTGGTTCGGCGGTATTGTGAGATGAAGCGGGCCGGACCGACATTACGCGTACGCTTACACGAGACTGGTTTCACCGTTGCAAGCACTCGTTGCTTAAAGGTGACTGGCGGGTGTCTGTCTCTCTCACTTTAGTTGAACCGAGTGTGGCTACGCCCGGTCCTTGCGAAGGTTAAAACAACACCAACTTGACAAACTATCGTTGTGGTTTTGATGCGTAGGTAAGAACGGTTCTTGCTAAGCCCAGTAGCAGCCACGTAAAACTTGCAACAACAAAGTAGAGGACGTCTAACTTGTTTTTGCAGGGCATGTTGTGATGTGATATGGTCAAGACATGATGCTATATTTTATTGTATGAGATGATCATGTTTTGTAACCGAGTTATCGGCAACTGGCAGGAGCCATATGGTTGTCGCTTTATTGTATGCAATGCAATCGCCATGTAATTGTTTTACTTTATCACTAAGCGGTAGGGATAGTCGTAAAAGCAAAAGCTGGCGAGACGACAACGATACTACGATGGAGATCAAGGTGTCGCGCCGGTGACGATGGGGATCATGACGGTGCTTCGGAGATGGAGATCACAAGCACAAGATGATGATGGCCATATCATATCACTTATATTGATTGCATGTGATGTTAATCTTTTATGCATCTTATCTTGCTTTGATTGACGGTAGCATTATAAGATGATCTCTCACTAAAATTTCAAGATAAAAGTGTTCTCCCTGAGTATGCATCGTTGCGAAAGTTCTTCGTGCTGAGACACCACGTGATGATCGGGTGTGATAGGATCTACATTCAAATACAACGGGTGCAAAACAGTTGCACACGCGGAATACTCAGGTTAAACTTGACGAGCCTAGCATATGCAGATATGGCCTCGGAACATGGAGACCGAAAGGTCGAGCGTGAATCATATAGTAGATATGATAAACATAGTGATGTTCACCATTGAAACTACTCCATCTCACGTGATGATCGGACATGGTTTAGTTGATATGGATCACGTGATCACTTAGAGGATTAGAGGGATGTCTATCTAAGTGGGAGTTCTTAAGTAATATATCTAAGTGGGAGTTCTTAAGTAATATGATTAATTGAACTTGAATTTATCATGAACTTAGTCCTGATAGTATTTTGCAAATTATGTTGTAGATCAATAGCTCGCGTTGTTGCTTCCCTGTGTTTATTTTTGATGTGTTCCTAGAGAAAAATTATGTTGAAAGATGTTAGTAGCAAAGATGCGGATTGGATCCGTGATCTGAGGATTATTCTCATTGCTGCACAGAAGAATTATGTCCTTAATGCACCGCTAGGTCACAGACCTATTGCAGGAGCAGATGCAGACGTTATGAACGTTTGGCCAGCCCAATATGATGACTACTTGATAGTTTAGTGCACCATGCTTAACGGCTTAGAATCGGGACTTCAAAGACGTTTTTGAACGTCATGGACCATATGAGATGTTCCAGGAGTTGAAGTTAATATTTCAAGAAAATACCCGAGTTGAGAGATATGAAGTCTCATACAAGTTCTATAGCTAAAAGATGGAGGAGAATAGCTCAAGCAGTGAGCATGTGCTCAGATTGTCTGGGTACTACAATCGCTTGAATCAAGTGGGAGTTAATCTTCCAGATAAAATAGTGATTGACAGAATTCTCTAGTCACCATCACCGAGTTAGTAGAACTTCGTGATGAACTATAGTATGCAAGGGATGACGAAAGTAATTCCCAAGATCTTCGTGGTGCTGAAATCGACGAAGGTAGAAATCAAGAAAAACATCAAGTGTTGATGGTTGACGAGACCACTAGTTTCAAGAAAAGGGCAAAGGGAAGAAGGGGAACTTCAAGAAGAACGGCAAGCAAGTTGCTGCTCAAGTGAAGAAGCCTAAGTCTGGTCCTAAGCCTGAGACTAAATGCTTCTACTGCAAAGGGACTGGTCACTGGAAGCGGAACTACCCCAACTATTTGGTAGATAAGAAGGATGGCAAAGTGAACAAAGGTATATTGGATATAGATGTTATTGATGTGTACTTTACTAGTGTTTATAGAAACCCCTCGGTATTTGATACTGGTTCAGTTGCTAAGAGTAGTAACTCGAAACGAGAGTTGCAGAATAAACAGAGACTAGTAAAAGGCGAGGTGACGATGTGTGTTGGAAGTAGTTCCAAGATTGATATGATCATCATCGCACACTCCCTATACTTTCGGGATTAGTGTTGAAACTAAATAAGTGTTATTTGGTGTTTGCGTTAAGCATGAATATGATTTGATCATGTTTGTTGCAATACGGTTATTCATTTAAATTAGAGAATAATTGTTGTTCTGTTTACATGAATAAAACCTTCTATGGTCATACACCCAATAAAATGGTTTGTTGGATCTCGATCGTAGTGATACACATATTCATAATAATGAAACCGAAAGATGCAAAGTTAATAATGATAGTGCAACTTATTTGTGGCACTGCCGTTTATGTCATATTGGTGTAAAGCGCATGAAGAAACTCCATACTGATGGGATTTTGGAATCACTTGATTATGAATCACTTGATGCTTGCGAACCGTGCCTCATGGGCAGGATGACTAAAACACCGTTCTCCAAAACTATGGAGAGAGCACCAGATTTGTTGGAAATCATACATACAGATGTATGTGGTCCGATGAATATTGAGGCTCGTAGCAGGTATCATTATTTTCTGACCTTCACAGATAATTTGAGCAGATATGGGTATATCTACTTAATGAAACAGAAGTCTGAAACATTTGAAAAGTTCATATAATTTCAGAGTGAAGCGGAAAATCATCGTAACAAGAAAATAAAGTTTCTACGATCTGATCGTGGAGAAGTCTTTGAGTTACGAGTTTGGCCTTCAGTTAAAAACAATGTGAAATAGTTTCACTACTCACGCCACCTGGAACACCACAGCGTAATGGTGTGTCCGAACGTCGTAATCGTACTTTATTAGATATGGTGCGATATATGATGTCTCTTACCGATCTACCACTATCGTTTTGGGGTTATACATTAGAGACAGCTGCATTCACGTTAAATAGGGTACCATCTAAATCCGTTGAGACGACATCTTATGAACTGTGGTTTGGCAAGAAACCAAAGTTGTCGTTTCTTAAAGTTTGGGGTTGTGATGCTTATGTGAAAAGGTTTCATCCTGATAAGCTCAAACCCAAATCGGAGAAATGTGTCTTCATAGGATACCCAAAGGAGATAGTTGGGTACACCTTCTATCACAGATCCGAAGGCAAGATATTCGTTGCTAAGAATGGATCCTTTCTAGAGAAGGAGTTTCTCTCGAAAGAAGTGAGTGGGAGGAATGTAGAACTTGATGAGGTAACTGTACCTGCTCCCTTATTGGAAAGTAGTTCATCACAGAAATCTGTTCCTGTGACTCCTACACCAATTAGTGAGGAAGTTAATGATGATGATCATGTAACTTCAGATCAAGTTACTACCAAACCTCGTAGGTAAACCAGAGTAAGATCCACACCAGAGTGGTACGGTAATCCTGTTCTGGAGGTCATGTTATTTGACCATGACGAACCTACGAACTATGAGGAAGCGATGATGAGCCCAGATTCCGCGAAATGGCTTGAGGCCATGAAATCTGAGATGAGATCCATATATGAGAACAAAGTATGGACTTTGATTGACTTGCCCAATGATCAGCGAGCCATTGAGATTAAATGGATCTTCAAGAGGAAGACAGACAGTGATAGTTGTTTTACTGTCTACAAAGCTAGAATTGTCGCAAAAAGGTTTTCGACAAGTTCAAGGTGTTGACTACGATGAGAGTTTCTCACTCGTATATATGCTTAAGTCTGTCCGAATCATGTTAGCAATTGCCGCATTTTATGAAATCTGGCAAATGGATAAACAAAACTGCATTCCTTAATGGATTTATTAAAGAAGAGTTGTATATGATACAACCAGAAGGTTTTGTCAATCCTAAAGGTGCGAACAAAATATGCAAGCTCCAGCGATTCATCTATGGACTGGTGCAAGCATCTCGGAGTTGGAATATATGCTTTGATAAGTTGATCAAAGGATATAGTTTTATACAGACTTGCGGTGAAGCCTGTATTTACAAGAAAGTGAGTGGGAGCACTACAGCATTTCTGGTAAGTATATGTGAATGACATATTGTTGATCAGAAATTATGTAGAATTATTCTGCAAAGCATAAAGGAGTGTTTGAAAGGAGTTTTTCAAAGAAAGACCTCGGTGAAGCTGCTTACATATTTAGCATCAAGATCTATAGAGATAGATCAAGACGCTTGATAAGTTTTTTCAATGAGTACATACCTTAACAAGATTTTGATGTGGTTCAAAATGGAACAGTCAAAGAAAGAGTTTCGTGCCTGTGTTACAAGGTGTGAAATTGAGTAAGACTCAAAGCCTGACCACGGCAGAAGATAGAAAGAGAATGAAAGTCATTCCCTATGCCTCGGCCATAGGTTCTATAAAGTATGCCATTCTGTGTACCAGATCTATTGTATACCCTACACTGATTTTGGCAAGGGAGTACAATAGTGATCTAGGAGTAGATCACTGGACAGCGGTCAAAATTATCCTTAGTGGAATAAGGATATGTTTCTCGATTATGGAAGTGACAAAAGGTTCGTCGTAAAGGGTTACGTCGATGCAAGTTTTGACACAGATCTGGATGACTCTAAGTCTCGATCTAGATACATATTGAAAGTGGGAGCAATTAGCTAGAGTAGCTCCGTGCATAGCATTGTAGACATAGAAATTTGCAAAATACTTACGGATCTGAATGTGACAGACCCGTTGACTAAAATTATCTCACAAGCAAACATGATCACACCTTAGTACTCTTTGGGTGTTAATCACATAGCGATGTGAACTAGATTACTGACTCTAGTAAACCCTTTGGGTGTTGGTCACATGACGATGTGAACTATGGGTGTTAATCACATGGTGATATGAATTTTTGATGTTAAATCACATGGCGATGTGAACTAGATTATTGACTCTAGTGCAAGTGGGAGACTGAAGGAAATATGCCCTACAGGCAATAATAAAGTTATTATTTATTTCCTTATATCATAATAAATGTTTATTATTCATGCTAGAATTGTATTAACCGGAAACTTGATACATGTGTGAATACATAGACAACAGAGTGTCACTAGTATGCCTCTACTTGACTAGCTCGTTGATCAAAGATGGTTATGTTTCCTAGCCATAGACATGAGTTGTCATTTGATTAACGGGATCACATCATTAGGAGAATGATGTGATTGACTTGACCCATTCCGTTAGCTTAGCACTCGATCGTTTAGTATGTTGCTATTGCTTTCTTCATGACTTATACATGTTCCTATGACTATGAGACTATGCAACTCACGTTTACCGGAGGAACACTTTGTGTGCTACCAAACGTCACAACGTAATTGGGTGATTATAAAGGTGCTCTACAGGTGTCTCCAAAGGTACTTGTTGGGTTGGCGTATTTCGAGATTAGGATTTGTCACTCCGATTGTCGGAGAGGTATCTCTGGGCCCACTCGGTAATGCACATCACTATAAGCCTTGCAAGCATTGTAACTAATGAGTTAGTTGCGGGATGATGTATTACAGAACGAGTAAAGAGACTTGCCGGTAACGAGATTGAACTAGGTATCGAGATACCGACGATCGAATCTCGGGCAAGTAACATACCGATGACAAAGGGAACAACGTATGTTGTTATGCGGTCTGACCGATAAAGATTTTCGCAGAATATGTGGGAACCAATATGAGCATCCAGGTTCCGCTATTGGTTATTGACCGGAGAGGTGTCTCGGTCATGTCTACATAGTTCTCGAACCCGTAGGGTCCGCACGCTTAAAGTTACGATGACAGTTATATTATGAGTTTATATGTTTTGATGTACCGAAGGTTGTTCGGAGTCCCGGATGTGATCACGGACATGACGAGGAGTCTCGAAATGGTCGAGACATAAAGATTGATATATTGGAAGCCTATGTTTGGACATCGGAAGTGTTCCGGGTGAAATCGGGATTTTTCCGGAGTACCGGGAGGTTACCGAAACCCCCCGGTAACTTAATGGGCCTTAGTGGGCCTAGGTGGAAGAGAGGAGAGGAGGCTAGGGCAGGGCCGCGCCCCCCTTCCCCCCCAGTCCGAATAGGACAAGGAGAGGGGGGCGGCGCCCCCCCTTCCTTCCTCCCCTCCACCTCTTCCCCCTCTCTCCTAGTCCAACATGGAAAAGGAGGGGAGTCCTACTCCCGGTAGGAGTAGGACTCCTCCCAGGCGCGCCTCTCCTCCTTGGCCGGTGACCTCCCCCTTGCTCCTTTATATACGGGGGCAGGGGGGCACCTCTCTACACACAATTGATCAACGATCTTTTAGCCGTGTGCGGTGCCCCCCTCCACCATATTACACCTCGATAATATCGTAGCGGAGCTTAGGCGAAGCCCTGCGTCGGTAGAACATCATCATCGTCACCACGCCGTCGTGCTGACGAAACTCTCGCTCAACACTCGGCTGGATCGGAGTTCGAGGGACGTCATCGAGCTGAACGTGTGTTGAACTTGGAGGTGTCGTGCGTTCGGTACTTGATCGGTCGGATCGTGAAGACGTACGACTACATCAACCGCGTTGTGTTAACGCTTCCGCTTTTGGTCTACGAGGGTACGTGGACAACACTCTCCCCTCTCGTTGCTATGCATCACCATGATCTTGCGTGTGCGTAGGAAATTTTTTGAAATTACTACATAACCCAACATGTAGAGCGTCGCGGTGGCGACCCAGTGGTGGGCGGCCACCTTGTAGAGCTCGAAGTAGGCGAGGCAACGGTCCAGCCACAAATAAGGCGCCGTGCCGTCGAACTTGGGGAAGTCGTGCTTCGGCGGCTTGTGGTACTCGTTGGTGTGGTAGCCTGTCGGTGACGCGGTCGCCGCGGTGACGAATCCGCCTTGTGGCGGCACGGGTAGAAGTGGCGGCCGGTGGTCGCCCAGCCGTGCGTGCGAGGAAGACGGCCGCGCTGGATCCGGCACGGGACGCGGGGACGGTGGGGGAGGAGGCGGCGGAGGAGGTTGCTGCTGCGGTTGGACGGGTTGGTGAAGGTGCGTGGTGACCGAGCCCGTCGGGGAAGTCGACCCTTCCACCGTCTTGCGCGTGAGATCGAGGTCCGCTTGGGTCAGATCGATCTGCCGCGAGAGCCCGCGCACCTCCTGCGAGATCTGGGCGTTGAAGGCGGCCTGCAGCTCGATCTGCTTCTCTTGTGCCGCCTTCTGGTCGTCGATCTTGGCGAGCAGAGCCTCGAGCATCTTGGTGATGTTGGTGTTCCCTTCGTCCATGGCGGCGAGAACTTGCCGCGTCGCCGCCGAGGCCTTGGAAGGAGCCGTCGTCTCGCTCTGAAGGGGATCGAACCCCGCGACGGATTTTGTGTGGCTTGCCGGAGCAAACTACACCGGCGCGGTGGATGTTACCGACCCCAATCAAGCTTAAGGGAGAAAAATTTCGGCGGATTTTGGCTCTGATTACCAGTTGTAACACCCTAAGAAGGAAGAGAGGGAGAGGGGATCCAGATCGGGCGAGAGGAGGAAGGATGGCTTGGAGAGGAAGGAGGGATGAATTGCAGAGGAAGGATTCAGATACAGGAAATGTCAACACACGCATATCCCACACGGCCACAGGCGGCCACCCTTTATCGTCACCCAAGCAGGACGCAGCCACTTGTCTGGCCAGCTGGCTGGGCCCACCAGCCAGCTCTAAGGCACACTAATCAGCTGGTTAGGTGTGCCATTTGTGTGGGCGTGTTGTGACGGTTTTTGTCCGGGTTCCCGTTAATTAACCGGGCAATTCTTTTCTGCTTATTCAATGAAAATGGCAAATCTTTTGCCTCGTTTCAAAAAAAAGATTAGGTATAATTGATATCTTCTTGACATTACTATATTTTCTTTATCAAAAAACAAACTGCAATTCTTTTTAGCTCAGTTTGGAACTCGCTATACAAATGAGTTGCAACTTTCGAAAATCGAATGCAAAGTTCCAGAGCTTCGACCAACAGAAAATGATCGCAGCTTCCGAAATCAAGCACAAATACATGTACCGTACTTACGATGGAGAAATTCACCAGTGCGGATTTGATCACTTGCGCACACAGCTTATTCAGAAAGAAAAGAAAAGAACCACCTGGGTTGTGTTTGTGCACATAAAGCGCACAGGCCGCCCTGAGCTCAGTGCGGGCACCGGTCCTTGTACGTGCAGCCCCTGGTGTAGGACTGCCCCGGCGCCCCGCACTGGCCCGGGCACGCCGGCCTATCCGGGAAGTAGCTGATGTGCTGGGCGCCGGCGAGCTGCGCGGCGACGACGAGCAGGAGGAGGAGGACGCCGGCCAGGAACGCCGGAGCCGCCGGGAATAGCTTGCTCGCCCCCATTATTGGTTCTCCTCCGCTGCCTGTGTAGGATCTTGGGTGTTGGATACATCATACATGTCTGGTGCGGGGGCTTATAAGGCCGAGGAGGCAGACCGACATCGTGGAATCAATGCTAGCTGACCTGCTTGCCACGGAGAGCTGGCTGTTGCGTCGTCGCATCTGGATCGACCGGCGGCATCATCAACCTGCAAATAATGCAACGGAACCGCTGTACGTACGACATATAGTGCTCAGATTATTGCAGGATGGCGTTGGTGTGGGGGCATGGCGCGGCCAATGCTCGGCGCTTCTGGTCACGGGCGTCTGTCCGTGCGTACCTACCGCCAGGCGTGAAAACCGTTTCGTCGATCAAAGACGGGAGTGGGAATCGGGGATCATGGACTGCACCATTTCATTTTATTTTTGAATTTATAGTTTGCTAACCACATTTCGCATGCAAGACCGGTTCATGAGTTTTGGCCAGTTCTGTGAAGGTTCTGCATGGTTTTTTTTCTGTGTTTACTTTATAGGTTTTTTCTTTTTGGAAATATGTGTCAACTTTTTTTATACACATTGAACATTTTTTGTGCACAGGTTGAATATTTTTTTGAGGGATCACATTGAATATTTGTTAAATGCATGTTGAACATTTTTGTCTGAATACATGTTCAATATTTATAAAATGCACATTAAATATATTTTAAATACACAGTGAAAATTTTTAAAGACGCGCTGAACTTTTTTCAAAAATAGCGCAAATAAATTTGTCCATGTCATGAGCATATTTTTTCTTTGCTATTAAGTCTTTTTCTTTTTTCTATTTTCTCTGTTAACGATTTGTTTATTTTCTCTTTTATTTTACTTTCTTTTCAATTTTTATTTATTTTTTTCTTTTTTTGTTCATCATGTATAGCAAAAATGTTCATAATGATTTCCAGCAATGTTCATTGTGTATTTAAAATGAGCTCGTGTTGTATTTTGAAGAAAAAATGACCTGTATTTTTAAAATTATTCAACGTGTATTCAAAGATTGTTCAACATGTATTTATAGAAGGTTGATCGCATAGCATTCACGCTTGTTTCAAAATTGTTTGTCATGTATTAAAAACTGTCCGTCGTGTATTTACAAATTGTTCATTGAGAATTTATAAAATGTTAACCATTTCTTAAAAAATGTTCAGCTTATATTTCAAAAAAGGACATTGTGTATTTTAAAAATATGTGACCTTCAGAAAAATATAAAAGAACATTTATATCCCTTTTTTTAATACATGATTAACATTTTAAAACAACATACTTAATAATTTCTAGAAATACTTTTTATCTTAACAGGGTCTTAAATATTTTTATGAAAAAATGTCTTGATATGTGAAAATTTATAAATACATTTAGGATGTATCACCTGTCCATGATAGCTTGAGCTCCACTACGAAATTGCCACTCGAACGGGGCTCCATTATTTCTTACCTCTTCTTCTCGAACACTAAAGAGTCGTAGCCCAACATTATGCGTACCATTGCCTACCCTAATAGAATGTGCAAACACATCCTCGCTCTCCCCGACAACATCGGCTCCATGGAGGCCTCCACCACCTCGTCCTCCTCCTCCTCTACAATAGTTGCCGCTTCCTCCTCCTCGGGCGCCGCCTGACGATGCCTCCTTCCTCCTGGATGACCTAGATTTCCTCCTACTCGACGACCATAGCCTCCACCCTCGTCGGCGTGCAACTCCACCCCCAAAGGTATGATTTTTTGCCCTTTATTTGTTTGTCATATTTTTAGGTAATTTAGCTGTGTTATATTGCTTGTTTGTCTGTGGTTAGAGTATGGTGGTAGTCTAGTTAGGTGTTAGTAATAGTTGTAGTTAGTTATGTTGATGTATAGTTGTAGTGGTAGTTTTTAAGTACTTAGTGTGATGTTTATTACTATAAGATAGTAGTGTTTTTTTGTAGTGGGCGATGTTTCTATTTTGAAAGATGCGTGTACTTTTTTCATTTGTTAGACATTGATGTCATTAGTGATTTATTTTGATGTCATTAGTAATTTATGTTAGGTAGAGTATGTGTTACTGCAATTCCTATTTGGAGGAGGGGGTGGGATAGGGGTAGATGGGCCATTAAGCATGAGAAAGCCTTTCTCGGTGGGATGGGACTTCGAAGTTCGTCTACACATGAATCATGCCCGTTCTACTTCATGGTGGTGCGTCGTTGTGATCAGCAATAACTATCTTTGGCACAGGTAAAATTTTATACATGTATTTTCATTTAGTGTATGCATGTTTACTACTTGTTCTCTGTTTCAAAAAAATTTGTAGAACAGATAGCTAAATTGGCACGGGAACTTCTCAGCATGATGTCTCGAATGAAGCATCCAAGATGAGGCAAAGGGCGAGACGCCATGCTCCAAGAGTAACATTGGCCAAGAACGTCATGTTGGGCATTCCCAAAGTGAAGAGTACTCCCAGAGGCCATCAAAGAAAGGACGATGATCTGTCCATCTTTACCTCATCTTGTGTGTTCAGTTAGATTGCTCTAAGATGCCAGATTGTTACACAAACAAGTGCTCGGCCTATGTTGTCGGATTCGGTCTTTTAAATCTTTTCCTGTCCATCAGGTTTGTGTTATGTGGTTCGCATCTTGTAGTATGGTATCAGTGATGATGAACAAAGTTGCGTTAACTTGTTTACTATATGGACTGTGAAATTTGAATATTTAAGTGTCCAGATGAAATGCGCTCGAAATTGGTCATTCTCTTGTGGGGGTTCTCTACTAACGGGTCCTGCATAAACCAACTATTGGTAGATGTCTCCGTCGGTGGTTTGGCCTTACTACCCTAGACCCTAAAGGTCGCTCACGGACATATCTTTGTGCCTGACACTGGTGTTTCGAACATCACTAACAGTCAATCTGTAGCCACCCGCTAGTGGAGGCCGGCTTTAGTGATGTGCCACATTTGGCTCCAACTGAACACATAACGCTGGACATAGTGAGGAGTAACTTATACTAGTGTCATGCATATGACACTAGTAGTAGTGTCATATGTTGCTTCATTTATTAGCTCATAGACTCATTTTGCCTTGGGAAGCGCTATGTTACAGTAACATATTATGTTACCACAAGCACCTTTTTCCTCATTAAATATTTGTCACATAAGCAAAATTGTCTTGGGATGTGTTAAGTTACTACCTAAGTTACCCCCGCTATGGCTAGCCTAACTGAAAATATGCATGTAAGTGATGAGGCAAAACAAGTATTTCAGCTACATGAGATGGAAGTTTCCAAATCGAATGTAAAGTTCCGAACCGATCGGTAGAAAACGATTGCAGCAGCTACCGAAATCAAACACAAATACATATGCCGCACTGTTACATCACTTTGCATGCATAAAGAAAAAGAACCACATGTGGTGTGTACATAAAGCTAATAGTTCTCGATGGAACCCGGCCGCTCTTAGCTCACCGCGGGGAGCAATGGTCGGCGTATAGGCAGCTCCTGGTGTAGGACTGCTGCGGATTCGTGCACGTGTGAGGGCACGCCGGGCTTCCCGGGATGAGGCCGATGTTCGGGCCGCCGACGGCAACCTGGGCGACGACGACGAGCAGGAGGAGGATGCGAGCCAGGAACGCCGCCGCCGGGCCAAGCTTGCTCACCGCCATTCTTAGTTTCTCCTAGCTAGGCGCCTGTGTTGGACCTTGGGTGTTGGATGCATCATACATGCTGCCTGGTGCGGTGGCTTATAAAGGCCGAGGAGACACACAACACATCGATGGAGCAACGCCGACCTGCTAGCTGTTGGGTCGTCGCATCTGGATTCTGGATCGAGGCTGCAACTTGTAAAATAATGCATCGCTCATGGCGCTGGCGTGGGGCATGGCGCGGCCACGGGCGTTTGTCCGTGTGTACCTACTGCTCGATGTCTTGCGTTGAGATGTTTTTTCTATTCACATAAAAAACAAATACAAAAATAAAAGAAAAAACGGAGCCCGCAAACACGGCTGTGGTTTTTCAATTTTTTTAACACAGTACAGACGCAAGCGCTCATACATACGCGCCTACACTCACCTCTATGAACGCACACACGCACACCCTACCCCTATGAGCACCCCCGAGAGACTGAGCCGGCATACCATCTTGAGATGGCGCCTCGTCGTCGACGGGAACGTCTCCTCCCACTGAAAGCGCATCGCTGGAAATGCTGAAATAAATTCAGGAATAATGCGAGCACCAGGATTTGAACCCTGGTGGGCTGGTATACCACTGTCCTTCTAACCATCCAACCACAGGTTGGTTCGCGGTTTTTTACTGGAGCATAGGTTGTGCTTTTCCCTTTTTCGGAGAAAAACGATTCTCTTTCTCACGGAAGAAAAACCGTGTGCTTCTCGTGGAAGCACATTTTCCCCCGGAGAACCATAACTATGCTCTCGCGGAAGAAAATGCATGCTTCCGTGAGAAGGAAATTTGTGCTACTCGTGGAAGCATATAGTTTTCACCTTTTTGAGAAGCATAGCACGGAAGCAAATTTCTGCTTTCACGAAAAATAAATTTGTGCTTCTCTTGTGAAAGCACAATTTTTTTCCAAGAAGCACGGTTGTGCTTCTTGCAAAAGTAATTTTTTCCTGAATTATTTTTGCATTTTCCGTGCTTCTCGAAGAAGCAAATATGTGCTTCTTGTGGAAGCATAATTTTGCTCCGTAAAAAATTTTACCCTCCAAAACCTTGGGAAACCCGACGAAAAAAAGTCATCTAGAAAACCCAAAAAAGCATACGGAAAAACCCAATCGCAACATGTGACGGCGGCTGAACGCACTACTTGACATACTCTCTCATGTCACCAAAAGTGTCCACTAAAAAAAAGAACACCAAAAATGACCCTGGAGGTCCCGTAAAGGGTAACCTTCAGTTTTTTCTGAAGGCTAACCTCGAGTTAATTGCTCCAAAACCTATCATCGCAGGGCACACGTTGTGTCAAAATGCACGCACATGAGCGCTCAGGTCGTCCTGCCCATTATGGTGTTGCCAGGCGCGCTCAACCCCAGTACGGCGGGAGCAACTAGTTGACGAGCGCTCTTTCGGAAGCCTCGCAACAATCACTTGCGGGTGGACTGGGAGCGTGTCAGTGGGCGCGCTCTCAGTCGCCGCCACGTATCACGCTCTGGACGCTCCTTTCGGATCTTATTTTTTTATTTTATGCACGCATTTTCGGCTTTTAAACGGGTTTTCCCGGGTTTTTTGACTTCTTGGTTTTCTACCGGTTTTTCTTAGCTTTTGGATAAAAAAAATTTAAAAAAAATTGTGTGAAAAAATGCATTTCTTTTGCTTCCGCGAAAGGCACAGTTTTGCTTTCGCGAGAAGCACGGGCATGCTTCTTCGAAACAAAAAGTAAACGTGGTTTCTGTTTTCTTTTTCGCGACAGACACGGTTTTGTTTCCACGAGAGGCACGGTTGTGCTTTCGCGAGAGGCACGACTGTACCTCTCGGAAACGAAAAAAAAACATGTTTTCTGTTTTTTTTTCTTTCTGCGAGAGTCACAGTTTTGCTTCCGCGAGAGGCACGGTTGTGCTTTCGTGAGAGGCACGGGCATGCCTCTCGGAAACGAAAAAAAAAGTGTTTTCTATTTTTTTTCCTTTCCACGAGAGGCACAGTTTTGCTTCCGCGAGAGGCATGGTTGTGATTTCGCGAGAGGCACGGTTTGCTTCCACGAGAGGCATGGTTGTGCTTTCATGAGAGGCACGGCCGTGTCTCTTTCGGAAAGGGAAAAAAACCATGCTCCCGATTCGGTTTTTTTGACCGGTTTTTTCATGAAAAAAGTTTGTCAAAACCTATCAACATGAAATCCAACGGTGAAAACGGTTCGAGATTTGGACGCACGGTTTAAGAGATAAAATGTTTTGAATAATGGAATCTACGAAAAAAGTGAAAACTCTCGGATTGCGACAAGTGGCGCACATACAGCATGCCACTTGTCACAACCTAAGGAGACGGGAGTGATCTTTGCAAGAGTACTTCTCAATTAGTGATTTCGCAGTATGGCACTACTTACGCACTCCGCATCAAAATCGCCGGTTGACTCACCAGAGCGTTGCGGGTGGGAAGGCCCACTATGCCGTTGCCTGGAGAACACTCCTTCAGTGAATTTTGGGCTAATTTTTTCAGTATGTTTTGTCCAAAATACAGGCTGCTCAATTTGTAACATATTTAAACTAAAATATTATTTTCAGACACAAAATTCCAAATTTTGGCTTGAATTTTAAAATAGGTTTTGTTTTGGAAAAAGTTTTCTAAATCCAAAAAATTTCATGGTTTTTTTAAATAGTGTACTTTCAAAGTATCGTAAAAAAATCTTACATTTTCAAAATGTTCTTGATTTTATAATAGCATTTTTAAAAAGTCCTTGAAATTAAGAAATGTGCTTGAAATTCCAAGAAAATATAAAATGTTAGTATAATTCTAAATATGTTCTTGAATTAAAAAGTATAAAATATAAAAGTAAACCATTGAAAACTAGTGTCAAAATACAGAAGAAAAAAACCCAGAAGAGAGCACCCCAAGAAAAACCGTGAAAAAAATCGTTCATGAACACACAAAAAGTTGTTCCGTAGAGAGAAAACTAACCCGAACAAAGATGGGCTGGCCCAGGAGCAATCCCTCAGTGTGTTTCGTAACATTTTTACGCAAAGTGATTCAAATAGGGGGTACCATCATTTTGTAGGATTCGCTCGCTGGCGGATCGCCAATAAATTGGGTACGTATTGAACCAGGAGGGAGGGCTGATGGGCCTGGGCAGAGTCGAATAATCGGACACCATCCAAACACACATCGTCACTCTAGTCAACACCAATTTCCCCTTATTCTTGATTGCAGCAGAGGGCCTTTCGTGCCTCCTGAAATCCAGTACATAGTCATCAATTGCAGGTATTAAGGTGGCCCCAACCGCCCCAACTATAAACCACCTTTTGTTTGCAGATGACAGCTTGTTGCTTTTTAAGGCTAATGTTGAAGGGTCAGTTGCAGTGTCAAACCTGTTGGAAACATATTGTAAGGCTTCTGGGCAACGTATCAATCATGACAAGTCATCCATCTTTTTCAGCCGGGGCTGTCCAGGCTCTATGAGGGAAGCAATAAAAAACTCCTTGCAGGTTCATAATGAGTCCTTAAGTGAGCGTTATTTGGGCATGCCAACGGACGCGGGACACTCCAAGAATGGAACGTTCAAGTACTTGAGAGACCGGGTGTGGGAGAAGGTAAAAGGCTGGATGAAAAAATTACTCTCTGCTGTCGGTAAAGAAGTTTTGATCAAGGCAGTTGCGCAAGCAATTCCGGTCTACTCTATGTCATGCTTCCGTCTTCCTAGAGGGTTATGTGATAGTATATCTGCCATCATTAGGCAATTTTGGTGGGGGAGTAAGCAAGGCAAACGAAAACCAAACTGGGTTGCCTGGGACACTATGATACAACCAAAATAGTTGGGTGGACTTGGATTCCGTGATTTAGAGATGTTCAATCTAGCTCTGCTTGCAAGGCAAGCTTGGAGAATAATGAACGATGAACCCTCCCTTAGTGCTCAGGTTTTGAAAGTTGTTTACTTCCCAAACAGTACATTACTGGAGGCAGATTTGGGTCCTCGTCCATCTCAAATTTGGCGAGCGATATTAGATGGAAAGGAGATACTAGCTCAGGGAATCATCAGGAGAATTGGGGATGGGGAGAGCATGGATATATGGTTACATAATTGGATCCCTCGTGATAGTTTCAAAAGGCCTATTACATCCTTAGTGCCGAACCCACCATGGCGAGTATCTGATCTTATTGATACTACTACAGCACAATGGAATGAGGGGCTGGTTCGCTCAGTTTTCATCCCGGTTGATGCAAACGAGATTCTAAAAATACCAGTGTGTATGCGTAGGCAGCCGGATTTTTGGGCTTGGCATGAAGAACCAACTGGCTGTTTCACCATTCGGTCGGCATACCGGATGATATTGCGTACGAAGACAAGCAGAGAGGGATGATGGAACGAGGCCGAGGGCTCATCCACGGGGCAGAACAACAGGTTTTGGAGCACTATATGGCATATCCAGGTACCCTCAAAACTTCGTATGTTCCTCTGGAGACTTGCCAGACATTCTATGCCCAGCGGAGAAGTGCTTCATCATCGCCATATGGCCGAAACAGACACTTCCTGCTTGTGTGGAGCTAGGGATACATGGAGGCACGCACTTCTCTCTTGCGCTCTCTCAAGAAGCGTATGGGCTCTCGCACCAGAGGAGTTGGTCGAGAAAATCATCACACACCAAGAGGAAGACGCTAAGGACTGGTTATTTGCTCTACATGAAATACTAGATGCTCATGATTTCACCCGTGTTGTGTTAACCATGTGGGCAATCTGGGCTGCACGAAGAAAGGAAATTCATGAGGATATATTTCAATCTCCACACGCTACAGTGGCTTTCATTAATAAGTATCTGTCAGAGTTGGAGATAGTTAACAAAAGGGAGACACAAGTAGTACCAAGTAGAGTCATGCGGAGTGCAACATGGGTGCCGCCAATCCAAGGTTGTGTCAAGATCAATGTTGACGGGGCAGTGGCCGTGAGAATGAAGCATGGTTCCGTGGGAGCGATCTGTAGAGATCAACAGGACAACTTTTGGGGGGCTTCGGCCATTGTTTTCAAGCATATCACAGAGCCTCAAACGCTGGAAGCCCTAGCTATAAGGGAAGCTCTCTCGTTGGCGGATGATCTATATGCACGAGATATACAGGTTGCCTCGGATTGCAAGGTGGTTGTCGACGGGTTGCATCATGGCAAGCTAGCTACTTATGGAGCTGTCCTTCGGGAGATATCGAAACACTCTTCTAGCTTTTTATCATGCAATATAGGTCATGAATTTAGGAGCTCGAACTATGAAGCTCACAATCTAGCGAAACATTCTGTCTACCTCGCGGTTGGCCGCCATGTGTGGTTAGGCCAGCCGGGAGATCTTCATTTCGTCCCTGTAAACATTGTGACGGGTTAATAAAGTTTCGCGAGATTGTCTCAAAAAAAACTCTAGTCAACACCAAATTTTTTTGGCCAGGTCGATCGAGGTTGCGCTCCCGAACAACCCATGCATAATTGTGCATACACCACTGAGGACAGATGAGGCCTACTCGTCCCTCTCCCCCTCGGCTTTTGGCCTTGGCCGCTGTCGAATGATGCCGACGGGCGAAGCGGCCTTGCCGGACGGCAGCGGGAGGACAGGCTCTCCTCGCGGCACGATTGCAGAAGATGGGACGTAGCCCCGGAGAAACAGATAGGGTGTCAGTCTGCTCTTTACCACGATGTGGAGCTCAAGCGTGGCTGACAATGGGATGGTCCGTCGCGTGACGGATTCGGGCCCTGGTGCCCGGATCTTACGGTGGTGGTTTTCATGCTCGTGGGGACGGCAATGACCGACGCGGATGTCGGTGCTCGCCTTTAGCGCACAAAATCAAGGTGGTGCCTCTATATGGTGGAGCATTGGGCTACGGTGTGGCTCGGCGCATGGCTAATCCGGCCCCCAATGTTGGGGATATAACTACTGGGTATGAACTGCCAAAGAGGGGCCGGGTCATACCACTGGTAGCTTATCAATGAAGATGGCGGATCATACGAGCCCGTTGACGGCCCAAGACTCAGAGGTGACTTAAGGCCCAGGGGGATGAACCGCCATGTATGTATGACTTGTATTGTAAGGCAAGGTAGTTAGTCACCAAGCCGGACACGTTGTGTATGAGCCGGGCGGGACTCCGTGAACCGCCGGACGTCAACCTGTGTATATAAAGGGACGACCCGGCGGCGGTTTAGGGCAAGAAACAAAAGATTGAGAACTAGGTCAAGCGTATTCGCTCCCTGATAATCGAAACCCTAGCAATACCACCTCAAACTGGATTAGGCTTTTACCTTCACCGCAAGGGGCCGAACCAGTATAAACTCTCTGTGTCCTTTGTCCCGATTAACCCCTTTAAGCTAACCTAGTTGCGATGGCTCCACGACTAAGTCCTTCTGCTAGGACATCTGCCGTGACAATTCCACGACAGTTGGCACCCACCGTCGGGCCGGTGCACGGTGGTTTCGAGTTCTTAAAGGGCAACTTCGAAGGGATCAAGGGATACGCTGTGGGTCGGATGACCAAGAGTCGTCGCGGCAAGCTCTACATCGACGATGTAGGTTGGGGGCCCGAGGCCGGCATTGAGTACGGGTATCGGGTCCCCTTCGACGGAATCCACGTCTTCATCGGCAAAATCGGCGAACCGGGCCCTGGACCAGACATCTGCACCGACATCATCGAGACGGCTCAGTGTGCACGACCCGCCCGGGTTCAGCCCGCCGTGAAGCACGCCTTTGTTGGTTTCATCCATGGGGCGGAAGGTGAGGAAGGATCTGTGTCTGGCGGTGAGACGGCCATCTACTCTGATGGTGAGTCGTCCACAGGCGAGACTAATTCATTGTATCAACTACAAGACGCCCGGCTTGGGGGCTGTTCCGATGGTGACAGTATTCCGGACCCCTATGAGCTGCCGAATAGGGTCGCGATCTTCATGGCCGGTATACAGCCGGCGCCTGGCTCAACGACCGCCGCGGCTATGACCTCCAACTCAATGGCCATGGCGACGGCCGGTGCTAGCGGCACGGCGCGCCCGCCGGCTCAAGCTTTGACAGAGTTATTGGAGGCTTTACCGACTCTGATGGGGGTGGAGGTAACCCCGGACAACCAGGAACAACATAAGGTTGATGTGGCGAAGCTGCGAGATGAGACCGCTCAAGCCAAGGAAGGGCTGGCGGCTGAGAACGCTAGGATGGCTACGGAGCAGTCTGCTTTGGACGCCCAGGCACAGTGGATTCAAGCGGATTCCTTCCGGCTCACATTGGATCAGTACACTTCAAATGAGGTCATGAGGAGGAGGCACCGGAGACATCTACCCCCGGTTTATGAGCCGAGGAACCTCTTCAACACGCCTGGAGCAGGGACCAGTGACCCGCCGGTGGTAAACCGGGCGGTCGAAGCGCCTGGGACTGGAGCCCGGTTCAGCCACGGGCGATGGACCCGCCACGTTTGAATAATACTCTGCCTCAACATGTTCCGACACCTCCAGGTCATTATTCTAACCCTTTGGATAATATGATTGCTGCGGCGACGCGACTGGCGGCTCTACCAGTTGAAGGTGAGTCTCCAACGGCGATAGAGACACGGAGGGCCAGAGAGCTACTTCATACAGCTGTGGCTCAACAGGCGGCTTATTCTTACAGCCACGAGCGGATTCACTCAACCCCTCGTCCAAGCCAGAGTTATAGCAGGCACATTGACTCACCAGCAGTTTCAAGCAGTGAACAGCGCTATAACCAGCCTCATGGGCATGAACCGGTGCGTGGTGGTGCCAATGCTCAGACTTTGGTGGATCAGGGCAGAGCGCGTCGGGAGGCCGAACTGGCGGCTCAGCAAGCGGCTCATCAACATTCTCCGATTTATCCATCAGCTTCGGTGGAGGCAGGCGTGACTTCTAGAACCTTGGGTGTGCCATGTTTAGTGTCAGCTCTGCGTAACGAGCGTTTGCCCAAAGATTTCAAGGGTCCTCATAAGGTGCCTAACTACACAGCAGATCAACCCCCTGAAGCTTGGATTGAAAGTTATGAGATGGCAATGGAGATGCTGGACGTTGGCGACGCTGCATGCGCTAAGTATTTCACCATGATGTTGGATGGAACGGCTCGTACTTGGTTGAAAGGGCTGCCTACCAACTCCATTGGATCATGGGCCGAGTTAAAAGCCTGGTTTATCCAGAATTTTAAAGACACGTGCAAGCAGCCTATGTCAATCGTGGATTTGGACTCCTGTGTCTAAGGTGAGGGCGAGTCAACAACCCATTGGGTGCGGCGGGTCTCACCCATCCTACACTCATCGGATCGTATCAACGCCGGTTCAGCAGTCCTGATGTTGGAGAAGAATTGTCGTTTCATGCCCCTTAAGCAGAAACTGGGGCGACTTAAACGCCACTGCAACGACATGGGGGAGCTAATGGCGGCTCTCGTCAAGTATGCCAACTCTGTAGTACCAAGGACCCCGAGTCTAATGATGAAAGGTCGGGTAAGGGAAAGAAGAGCGGCAACACGAAGGGGCAGCAGCATAACCCGGTAAGTCAGGATGGCAACGGTAAGCGCAAGGCTGATGGTAATTTGGATTTTGTGGCCAACACCAATACACAGAATAATAGTCAGTGCCGCAAGGGAAAGCCGCCCCCTCGTTTCGGAGGGCCAAAATTCAATCTTGAGGCGATGATGAATCAGCCTTGCCCGAAGCATGGTAGGCGGGAAAAACCGGCCACTCACCTCTGGAAGGATTGCTTCATTACGAGGGAGTATAGAAATTCCAATTTTTTCTAGAACAATCATGGGCCGGACGACGGCTCAGGATCCGGCTCTCACGGTCCGGGTTATGGTGGTGGCGGTTCTAATTCCGGTTTCCAGGGCCAAGGCAATCAAGGTGGTTTTAATCAACAGCCTGGTCAAGGGAATCAGCAGCAGTAGTCTGGTTATCAGAGTAACCCAAAGCAGTTGAATAGTGGACAGTACCATGTTTTCACCACGATTTTATGCAAGCGGGATCAGAAACTTCATAAAAGGGCAGTGAACGCAGTTGAACCGTCGATTCCCCGTTACTTGCGATGGTATGAACACCCTATTCTCTGGAGTCGTGAGGATCACCCGCCCCGGGTTGATAATCTGGGTCATTTGGCTCTGGTGGTGGCGCCTCAGGTTGGAGGGTACAGATTTACTAAGGTACTCATGGATGGGGGCAGCAGGATCAATATTCTGTATTATGAAACTTTTCATCGCATGAGCTTGATTGACAAAGATCTCAAGCCGTCAAACACTGTCTTTCACGGTGTGGTGCCTGGTAAGTCGGCGTATCCAGTGGGCAAAATATCTTTGGAGGTTGCTTTTGGAGATGATTATGATTCCAGATCTGAGACATTGACTTTTGAGGTGGTTAAAATCAAGAGCCCTTATCATGCTCTGTTTGGGCGGCCGGCTTATGCTAAGTTCATGGCAAGGCCTTGTTATGTTTATTTGCAGCTTAAGATGCCGGGTCACAAGGGCACCATCACAGTGCATGGAAGCTGGAAGATAGCCTTGGAGTGTGAAGAAGGCGATTCTGCTTATGCTGAGTCTGTTTGTGCAACAGAAGAATTAAAATTTTACAAGGATAATGTTGACCCGGCGGATATGACATCTTTGAAGAAGCCAACCACAGAGCATGACCCCCTATTGAAATTTAAGTCGGCGGATGACACTAAGCTAGTTAACTTCGTTCCTGGCGATTCATCCAAGCAGTTCAACATCAGTGCTAATCTGGATCAGAAATAGGAAAGCGCGCCCATCGAGTTCATCCGTGAGAACCGGGAGATCTTTGCATGGAAACCGTCAGAGATGCTAGGTGTACCGAGGGAACTCGCTGAGCACATTCTCAATATTGATCCAAAGTTTAAACCGGTCAAGCAATTCCTTCGCCGTTTCAATGAAGAGAGGCGCAAGGCCATTGGTGAAGAAGTGGCCCGGCTCTTGGCGGTTGGGTTTATTGTTGAAGTTTTTCATCCTGAGTGGTTGGCTAACCCGGTGCTGGTACTTAAGAAAAACGGCACCTGGCGTATGTGTGTGGATTAAACGGACTTAAACAAGGCCTGTCCGGCTGATCCCTTTGCTCTCCCCCGTATTGGTCAGATTATTGATGCTACGATGGGTTGTGAGCGTTTGAGCTTTTTGGATGCTTATTCTGGTTACCATCAGATTAAGATGGCAGTTAAGAACCAGGAAAAGACAGCTTTCATCACTCCCTTTGGAGCCTTCTGTTATGTGTCCATGCCTTTTGGGCTCAAGAGTGCCCAGGCAACTTACCAGTGGTGTGTGCAAAATTGCCTTCATAATCAGATTGGGCGCAATGTTCATGCTTATGTGGATGATATGAAATCAAGGAAGAAGGAAACCTTGATAGATGATTTGAAAGAGACCTTTGACAATCTCTGGGTCTACAAGATGATGCTTAACCCGGCCAAGTGTGTCTTTGGCGTACCAGCAGTCAAGCTCTTAGGCTTTCTGGTTTCTGAACGGGATATTGAAGCTAAACTGGAGAAAATAAAGGCTATCACTTCCCTGGCTAAACCGGCGTGTATCAATGATGTTCAGCATTTGGCGGGTCGTATTGCGGCCTTAAGCCGGTTCATAAGCCGGTTGGGTGAAAAGGCTATCCCTCTTTACCAGATGATGAAGAAGACAGATCACTTTGTCTGGAGTGATGCTGCTGATCAGGCGTTTGACGCCTTGAAGAAACAGTTAGTTGAGCCGCCGGTTCTTGCTGCTCCCATTGATAAAGAGCCCCTATTGTTGTATGTGGCTGCCAATAGCCGAGCTGTTAGCGTGGCAATTGTGGTGGAAAGGAAAGAATTAGGCAAAGAATATCCAGTTCATCGGCTAGTTTACTACATCAGTGAAGTACTCATTGAGTCCAAGAAGAGGTATCCGCATTGGCAGAAGCTTGTATATGAGGTGTTCATGGCTAGTCGAAAGCTTAAGCAATATTTTCTGGGTCATCCCATCACTGTGGTTAGTTCTGCTCCCTTAGGGGATATTATTCAAAACAGAGAAACCACAGGTCGGGTAGCCAAGTGGGCCATTGAACTTGGACCCCATGGTTTGAAGTATATGCCTCGCACAGCCATCAAGTCTCAAGCACTTGTGGACTTCATAAATGATTGGACAAAGCTGCAGATGCCTGAGGAGAAGCCGGATAACACATATTGGACTATTCACTTCGATGGATCCAGACAGTTGGAAGGCTCGGGGGCTGGAGTTATCTTGACTTCCCCACGAGGTGATAAATTTTGTTATGTTTTAAGGTTGATGTTCCCTTGTACTAACAATGCAGCTGAGTATGAGGCCTTGCTCCATGGTCTTCGGATGGCTAAGGAGATGAACTTAAGCCGGGTGAGGTGTTTCGGCGACTCAGATTTGGTAGCTCACCAAGTTTCAGGCACTTGGGATTCTAAGGACCCACTCATGGTGGCTTATCGCCGAGAGGTTGATGCTATTGCTGGTCACTTCAAGGGCTATCAAGTGGAGCATGTTGATTGAAGGAAAAACGAGGCGGCTGATACTTTAAGCCGGTTGGGATCCCAGCGTAAGCTGGTGCCACCCAATATTTTCCTTTATATTCTGCATAATCCTTCAGTCAAACTGCCTACAGAGGAAGATCTTGCTATTCCTGACCCGGAGGCACAGTTGGTGGCGGCGCTTCATGCTATTCCTGATTGGACAGTTCCATATTTGGCGTATATGACCCGAGGCGAGTTACCTGAAGATGAAACTTTGGCCAGGCAGATAACCCGGCGGTCCAAGTCAATGACTATTGTCAATGGAGAGTTGCATCATCGCAGTGTTACGGAGGCGTTTCAACGTTGTGTCTCTCCTGAAGAAGGCCGTGAGATCCTACGAGAGATTCATGAAGGAGATTGTGGTCATCATGCCGGCTCTAAGTCTCTCGTGGCCAAGGCTTTTCGTCATGGATTTTGTTGGCTGACGGCTCATGCTGATGCTGAGGATTTGGTCAGTAAATGTGATGGTTGTCAGAAATTCTCAAGACGAGCTCACGTGCCGGCTCAAGAATTGAGAATGATTCCAATTGCTTGGCCATTTGCAGTCTGGGGGCTTGATATGATTGGACCTTTCAAAAGGTCCAAGGACAAAAAGACCCACCTTTTGGTGGCGGTTGACAAATTCACAAAGTGGGTTGAAGCAGAGCCGGTTAGTAAGTGTGACGCGGCGACAGCGGTTCAATTTATCAAAAAGGTGATTTTCCATTTGGTTTTCCCCACAACATTATAACTGATAATGGCACTAATCTATCCAAGGGTGCTATGAAAGAGTTTTGTCAACGAGAGCATATTCGACTTGATGTATCATTAGTGGCTCACCCCCAATCCAATGGTCAAGCTGAGAGAGCCAATCAAGAAATCTTGAGAGGCATCAAGCCCCGACGTATGGTCCCTTTGCAGAGGACGCCGGGTTGTTGGGTGGAGGAATTACCCTCAGTGTTATGGAGCATCAATACCACCCCCAACAGATCTACAGGTTACACGCCTTTCTTCATGGTTTATAGAGCAGAGGCGGTTCTCCCTAGTGACATCCGGCACGACTCACCCCGTGTGGCGGCTTATGTTGAAGCTGATAATGAAAAAGCACGTCGGGATGCTATTGACCTGTTCGATGAGGAGCGTGACCTTGTGGCGGCTCGTTCGGCGATTTACCAGCAAGATCTGCGCCATTATCACAGCCGTCGGGTTAAAACCAGGACCTTTCAAGAAGGTGACTTGGTGCTCCGGCTTATCCAGGATCAAACGGATATGCACACTATCCCCGGCCCTTTGTGGTCAGCAAAAATCTAAACAACGGGTCATACTACCTTATCGTTGTTCGAGACCACAAGGACTTACGCACGTTGGAGGAGGAGACCCGCCGGCCGTGGAATATTGCTCATCTTCGGCCTTATTACACCTGAGCCACTGGCTCTTGTGATGTACATACTTTGACAATGTATATATTATGATGAATATAATAAAGCCGGCATCCCTGATAATTCAGGGCCTCCGTTGTTTCATTTTTGAGAATAATGAGTCTTTATTGTCACTTCATATGATCACTTGGGGGCTTCCTGCTCATTGAGCATAGCTATGACTACCCTTTTGATCCGACTTGTACGCCATGATTACAAAATACTTGGGGGCTTCCTACTCATTGAGCATAGCTATGAATACCCTTGTTGATCCGGCTTGTAAGCCTGGAATGAAACATTACTTGGGGGCTCTTTGTTAATGAACAAGAGCTTTGTTGACCCTTGTAATAGGCTTGGACGCCAGGTGTATTCACCAAAAAATCCGGGTTATCCTGCCTTTTTAAGTCTGCCACTCCACCTAGGTAATCCTGGAATGACTCGCCGTACTCTTGACAGTCAATCTTATACAGCCCCTGAACTTGTCAAAGTTAAAACGGCGATTGGTCATGTGAGGCCTGGCTTATAAGGTTGAATGAAGGTTTAACTCAGTGGTTGTGCGGCCCTTGAAAAGCACTTGACTTGAAGGCTTGGTAGCCTATGAAAGCCTTGTTTTGTTTTTTGATTTGTATTTTATTTAAACATTTTTTTGAGATTCATTTTTTATGACATGTTAATACATGGTGGAAAACCAATGAGGGCTATGTTGCCTTATGGTTCATATATGAATTTATCGGCGTCTCTCAACCCGGCCTGGCTTTGGACTTTAAGTCGTCAGTATATAATAATTTTATGTGCTTAAAGCCCTGTGCTCTAAGTTTTGGGATATTACCCCTTGTTACATGTGGCGTTGTAAGTTGACAGTATGAATCAATTGAACAGGGCGTTGTGCTCTCAATCTTTGGGTTGTAACCCGTACTGCACAGGTATGATAAGCCAGCAGTGTGAGCAAATATCACATGTATGATATTTTGTTATGATTATATAAGGTTGTGATTAAACCGGCCCTGGTTATGGACTGCTTTAGTCACCAGTGGTTTTATATGGGTTATTGCGACCCGCCCTGGGGTAAACCACTAGGGCACTCGTGATCTGTTTTTTCTGCAGGAAAAATGATAAATCTGATCTGCATAAATTGATGATATCATAAGCATAAGTGGCAGATCTTCAACTGGCAGATCAGCAGTGTTATGCAAAACAAAATGTGCACGGCAGATCAGAGTTTAACTAGCCTATTACATGGCACCCCGAGCCCAAATGATTAAGTGTTTTCAAAAGCAATACTTGATGAGGAAAATTGAAGACCGTCCTGTGGATCAGCTCTCCTGGTCTTGGCGGTTTGAGGCTTCCGGGTCATCCCGCGTTGGTTCTTCTTCTCCCTCCACTGTCTGGAAGTCAGGCGATGACCAATTGATGCCAGCAAGGCTTGGAATTCAGCTTCATCATCAATAAGCTCAGACAGATCGATTTTAGGGGCAAAAGTGTGCTTACGGATTGGAGGGATAAGATCTGCAATTTTGTAAGCCGGCGTGGGCATTTTCTGGTTCTCGGCAGTATAAGTCGCCTGATATTTGGTCAGATGTGTTTCTTCAACAAGCAGTCTCGCCAAGGGACGCATCTCCTTCACACACGCAACGAAATCTTTCTTGTCAAAAGCAGACCCGTCCTCTTTGAAACTAGGGCAGCCAGTGGCTAGCTCGGCCGGTTCTAATTCTGACTGCCATGCCTTTGCCCGGCTTAAAGCCATAATGGCACCGGCTCTAGCAGCCGACCGTTTGTTTTCTTCAACACGGGCAGGCAGAACAGAAAGTTGGCTTAAAACGTTGCTGAGAAGAGATGGAGCTTGATTACTTGGGGAGATGGTAGCTATCGTACGCTGAGCTCCAGTGTATAGTTGTTCTACTAATGTATAAACCGCCTTGAGCTTTATTAGTATCTCTTTCCCAAGATTGCTGCTTCTGCGACCTGCATGGCATATGACGATTAAGTCACCTAACGGTTTATAATATGGAAGGTGGAAAGTTATTATGATATAACAGGTCTTACCAAAGATAGCAAAAGTCATTTGATTGATATGCTGCTTCAAGCCACTAAGTTCAGTGGTGACCTCTTCTAATGAGGCCTCAGCCTTTTCAGCTCTCTTCATCAGGGAAGCCTTCTCTTCAGTCCAGGCAGCTTTCTGAGTATTAAACTCAGTTTTGAGTTTTTCATTTTCATCCAAGCTAAACTTGAACTTGGAGTCAGCCTTCCGGGTTTCAGATTCTTGTGCTTCAAGCCAGGTTTTTAAATCAGTCAGCTGAGACTGAAATTGACTGGATGCTTCCTGAAAAGAGCAGGTTCAAATGAGTATGCACAGTTATAAAGCAGTATATATTGATAAGTCCCAAGCCCTTTGCAAGCAATAGCTCTTGGCACTTGGGGGCTAATGCGTGCAGAAAGTTTCTTTATACCACACTATATATTGCTAAGTCCCAAGCCCTTTGCAAGCAATAGCACTTGGCACTTGGGGGCTAATGCATGCGCTGTTTTGTTTTAATGATACAATGGCAGATGACCCCGGTTCATATTTTTTCCAAAGTTAACCCGGTTTGCATGAGTGACTAAAAGTTTGTTATCTGTCAATGATAAGTCCCGGTTTAATCATATGGATTCAGCCGGCCCTTGGGGGCTATAGCTGCAAAATTGATCATTCTAACTGAAGACCCGGCTTGACTTAAAAGTTTAAGCCGGCCCTTGGGGGATACAGGTGCAAAATTGATTATTGGAAGACCCGGCTTATCTTGATAAGTTAAGCCGGCCCTTGGGGGCTACAGGTTTTGATTCAGATGCATAAGTTATAGGCTATCTGGCAAGTCTATAGCATATTATATTCTATCATATTCAGTAGACTAGGGGGCTAAAGGAATATAGCTTATGAAAAAGCAAGAATTGATACCTCATGCTTCTGATGCATGTGCTTGACTATGTCAATCTCCAAATCATGGCTGCTGTGTATTTGATTCAGATAGCCAGAGAGGATTTCACTCATACTCAGATGATAATAGTTGGCCATGTCAAATTTGACCTTGCGCCTTTCAACCAATTCTTCCTTGGCAGAATGCTTTGCTAGAGCAATAGGATTCCCCGGCTCTTGGAAACCAGTGCCAGTGATCAGAACCTCCTCAGTATTTGGTTTAGAAGGCTTGACTGGGATCGGCGGTTCAGTGCCCAAGGGGTCAACAACTATATGATCAGCAGAGGTACCACGATTTTCTGGTGGCGGGTCATTGGTAGGATCCTCCGGTTGTTGCACGGAGGCCTCAGAAATAGGTGCTTGCTTTTCCGGTTCATGAGTCTTGGGATCCTCTATTGGCTTGTTTATCTTAGCTTTTTTGCTGGATTTTGCTTTCCCACTGCAAGAGGATTTACAAAGTAAGTATGAGTTAAGAGAATTTGAAACATTCAGATAAAAGTTGGTACCCAGGGGCAGTCTTGAAAGCTGGAAGCAGAGTCTGAGATGAATCGCCAGACGAGGAGTGATAGGTCCCCTCATAATTTGAGTCGGAATGACTAAGTGTTTGATGAATAGAATCTGCTTGAGAATAAATAAAGTTGGAATTTTTGAAATACCTCATTCCGGCGCTTGCGTGGGGCTGGTGTGTTAGGTAAACCGGAGGAAATTTCTCCGCCTCCATTGGTCAGGGTTCTGCGCCAGGTCTCATGCTGTTGTTGCTTCAAAATAAAGTTGGGATCCAAGTTAGCTAAAGGGTTAGAAAACCTTACTTTCCGGATCACTCTTCGAATTTTCTGTCTTGGCAAGGGCTCTGTGTCGGAGGAAATAATAGTTACCTCGTCATCACCCGCTTGGCTGGATTCCGCGTCATCCTGATAGCAATCAGTGTCAATAAGATGGATGAAAAAAGAGCCAAGGGTATCAAGGTCTACCTCCGACTCATCATCTTCGTCCAAATTGAACATATCAGAAGAAGTGGATTTCTTTTTGTTCTTCTTTACGGCTTTGGTCTTGGCCCTGGCCTTCTTGGTAGCTTTTTCATCATATTTTTTATTCCAAAAGGCAGATTTAGCCTACAACAAATTACAACAAAGGTTGGGAATTTCCAGATTCTATGAACAATGAAGTAAAGTATATAAACCGGACAGATTTACATCCGGTGCTGGGTTGAGTGTGCAGAAGGGATTCAGACCCACTTGGCTGCAGCTCTCCAAACTTTGATTAAGAAGAGTCTTAATCATCTCATTGACAGCTTTATCAGTCAAAGTGTTGAACTGTAACACAGTGAGTCTTTGGTGTCACAGGTATATGTACACATTAAACCGGACCGGCGGCTTAAAGATATGATTCTCCAAGCTACCCAGCATCGAACCAGGTCAATCCCGGTCAATCCATTGCCCGGTAGAGCTCTGACCTTTGAGAAGGTAGGCGCAAGTTTGGCCCGTTCAGCAGTGGTAAGCCGGTCGGGGAGAGGATGTTTTGGGTTGAGCCGTTGGTCACGGAAGCCGGGCATGGGGTTCTCATTAGTAGGAGAAGTATCTTTGCATTAGAACCAAGTTTTGTTCCAATCCTTGGGATGGCCTGGAAGCTTGGCATAAGGAAAAATGGCGTCTCTGCGTCGTTGGATTGAGATCCCTCCAAGCTCCTGACTGGGCCCATCAGTAAATTCAGGTAAAAATACTCTCTAAAGAGTTCAATGCTAGGTTCTTCTTGAAGGTATACTTCGCAGAAGACTTGGAAATTGTAGATATTTGACACGGAATTGGGTCCAATGTCTTGAGGATGAAGTTGGAAAAAATGCAGAACGTCACGGAAGAATTTTGACCTGGGCGGTGAGAAGCCCCGGTTCATGTGATCAGTAAAAATGATCACTTCATCATCCTGTGGTTGAGGCCTGACTTCATCCGGCTTGGGAGCACGCCAGTGAATGATGTTTTCTGCTGATAAGAAGCCAATCTTGACATACTCCTGGAGCATGGCCTCAGTAACAATGGATGGGACCCAGTCACATCATGTGACGGTCTTAGTCATGGTTGGATGCACAGCCTACACAAGGCGATTCAAGATGTTATTAAACCGGCAGATATTTGGCGACTTACAAATTATTGTTTAATTCGTTGTACAAGGCTAATGGTTATGGAGATACAGTTCAAAATATGCAGTTGTTAAAGCCAGAAGGATATTACAGAAGTTATTGACTATAAGATAAATGATGGCGGCTTAAACGGGGCCTAATGATATATAATGGGTTACGGTTTATGTCATAAGCCGCCATGACAGCGTTGGTGCTCCGGATTGGTCAAAAGAAAAATTTGCTAAAGTAGTGGACAAACAGATTTCACAAGTTCAAGCTATATTTTTGGATCTATGGCAGTTCAGAAAAGTAGTAAAATTCTAGCCTAAAGTGGCGGCAGTGGAAAAATATGGGTGCTCTGATGAGATCTTCTGTGAAGAGATGTTATTCTAATGATAAAAGCAAGTGCTAAAACTACTTCCGCACAAGGTTCGTGGCTTATCCAGATTAAAAGCCACTGGATTTGAAGAAAACAGCGAAGAACAGCAAGAACACCGATGAACTACCCAAACCCTAAAGGCGGATCTGAGATGGAAGGAAAGGTGCACTTACGGAAGATGAGGAGCAGCGATGGCGCGCCGGAGTTTCTGATCCAACCTGGTCGATGCAGCGGCCTAGTTCAGTGCAGCGGTCGAAGGTCCCGACGGCGGAGCTCGAGCGGCAGAAGAGATGCGAGAGGAAGACGAAGGAAGGGGTGAAAATGATAAAGACCCCTGTCCCTATTTATAAGGGGGTGGATAAAAGGCATGCGCGGGAATCGAGGAGGCGAAAATCATCATATGGCTATATGGACGCCTCAGTTTTCGGGAGGTTCATTAAGATAAGTATCAATTAAGATGTTTTGGGCTACGTGCAATATTAATGCGAAATGACGTCATGGCGGTTTAAGAAAATTCTGTGAGCTGACGTCACGGCAGGTTACAGCAAGGTTTATCAGACAAGTGATGCAAGATTGTGACAAGTCAGGTATTGAAGATTGATGTGAACAAGTTCAAATCAACCTGGGGCCTAATGTTGGGGATATAACTACTGGGTATGAACCGCCCAGGAGGGGCCAGGTCATACCACTGGCGGCTTACCAATGAAGGTGACGGATCATACGAGCCCGTTGACGGCCCAAGACCCAGAGGTGACTTAAGGCCCAGGGGAATGAACCGTCATGTATGTATGACTTGTATTGTAAGGCAAGTGTAGTTAGTCACCGAGCCGGACACGTTGTGGATGAGCCGGTCGGGACTCCGTGAACCGCCGGGCGTCAACCTGTGTATATAAAGGGACGACCCGGCGGCGGTTTAGGGCAAGAAACAAGAGATCGAGAACTAGGTCAAGCGTATTCGCTCCTTGGTAATCGAAACCCTAGCAATACCATCTCAAACTGGATTAGGCTTTTACCTTCATCGCAAGGGGCCGAACCAGTATAAACTCTCTCTGTCCTTTGTCCCGATTAACCCCTTTAAGCTAACCTAGTTGCGATGGCTCCACGACTAAGTCCTTCTGCTAGGACATCTGCCGTGACAATTCCATGATACCCAGTGTCCATCTTCGTTGGTGGCGGTGGAGCATGTTGGATGCATGGGATCAGCAGGACTCCGGCACGCGGTGTGGTTGTGGTTGGTTGGTGTGGCGAGCTAATCTCGGGTTCGGAATAGGTCAGCTGCTAGCGCAAGCATAGCTAGGTCTTGGTCGGCCTGCGACGGGGCGCTTACGAGCGTCTTCGCCTTCCTGAATGAGGGCGAGAACTTGTTCCTTCTCAAATGCTCCAAAGGAACCCTCGATCTGGTTGCTTTTGGATCAAACGATGGCGGCATATAGGTTGTGTGTGTCTTGATCCCTTGTTTAGTGGCTTGGTGGTGATGCGGCTGCTCTTCTTCTTATTTGTTGGTGTCGCCTTGGTGTGGTCTAGAGATTCTGTCATTTTCCACCTGTGATCATGGTGGTGGGTGTGCATGGTGAAGCGATTCGGCTTTAGACTTGGCTCCTTGATGTTGCCTCGGCGCATATGCCTCTTCACCCGGGTGCGGATTTGGTCACTCACTGTCCTTCGGCTATGCCCCTCGAGGCATCGGTGTTTGGTCTCGACAAATTGGAACTCTTTGTATTTCTCCTGTCAGTGAGGAGACCCAAGAGGATGGCCATCTGTTTCCTTCTTATTTCGGTGCTTGCCCTGTTGTTGTCTCGATGTAGCTTTTCTCTTACGTATGTGATTGGCTAATGTAATCCCTTGATCTTGTATTCTTCACTCCTCTTAATGAAATGAAAACAACAATGCTGCCTTTTGTCGAAATACATCATGAACCACCATCTGGTCACATCGTCCGACCAACAGAATCTAGTAATTTTGTGGAGCATTGCCCAAAGAGAAGAACAATCACTACATCGTGATGATAAATTTGCATGGGTGCTCGAGACAGATTTCGAGAAGTGCCGATGTTCAGAGGTGATGGACTTGGGTGACCAACTACTCCTTCTCACCAAATTCACCCGGGAGCACAACCAAGATGTTGGTATATCATTGCGATGACCACATGATTCAAGGAGGGAACAACGGTGTCCATTCGGGTATGGGTCAGACTGTACATGTAGGTGCGCCGCCAAAAACTTCCAGCTCGGATTCTCACTTCTCCGTATAGAACCCAAGATTTTGAGTAATGAACAAATTTCTTTATATAAAACCGGTTTTAAGATTGACTGATGAATAAAATTTTCTTGGCATATAATTACTCTTTTTCTCAAAAAGAGGGTTAAATCCCCATCATGTGCATCAGTTGGTACACATCGATATACCGTTTACCAGAATATCACCATACATTGTGTGCAGATTTCTCTTTGGTAATGGAGCGCGCCAATCCATATAAAATTCATAAATAAAATAATTACGAAAAGTGTAACGCCCACACATGTGGGGGTTAGCCAACTCACCCACACGCCTCCATCACCGTCCAGTAACTTCTGCACGAATCTTGGCACGAATTAGCTGATTTTGTATGCCACGTAGGACAACTCGCGTGTGTGATGTGTGAGAGAGGTCGCCCACACATCTGTTTTACCACACGGAGGGGTCGGTGTGTGGGCGTTTAGCAGTTCGCCCACACACCAGTTTTCAGTCACGCACAAGGGCTGGTGTGTGGGCGTTTGCCATCTCGCCCACACGCCCGCCTCCTCTCCCACACCCAAGCTGTCAGTTGTCATGCGTTTTGCAGTGTACATGGCAACCGCCCTAGTGTGATTGCAAGCAGATGGCAACTCTCTCTTTTTTTTACCCGAACATGTCAGTTGCCATATGTTTTGCATGGTACATGGCAAACTGCCCTAGCGTGCACGTAAGCAGATGGCAACTCTTTCTTTTTACATGGCAACTGCCCTAGCGTGCTTGTGAGCACATGGCAACTCTCTCTTTTACCCGAACATGTTTTTTTGCCATGCCTTTTTTTGTAGTGCTACATGGCAACTGCCTAGTGTTAGTAGGGGGCAACTCCTAAAGTTTTGAAATCATGGCAACTGCAGTAGACCAGACCACACATGGCAACAGTTGTAATTGTCCAACAAATGACAATCTGAAACTTTGACCTGAGATGGCAACTGTAGTTGTCCGACATGGCAACCGTAGTTCAGCGACATGGCAACTGCACTTAAACGAACATGGACGAGGGTCCGGCCCATGGCAACTGCGGGCGCGCGGTAAAGTGTCACGTGGGGCGTGCGGGACCACGAGGTACGAGGCCTGACGTACCGGGCGTGTAAGAGGGATCGGGAGGGGAAAAAAGAGGCGTGTGGGCGCTAGTTGTTTTGCCAACACACGGGCATGTGGGCTGGTCCTCTTAGGCGCCACACAGAACGTGTGGGCAGATCCCTTAACGCCCACACGTGTGGCAGTTATCGGCGTCTAATAATTAATATACTTAAAATAATTAATCGAAAACACTAACGTCCACACGTGTGGCAACATTGCAACTCGCCCACACGCCTGGATCACCGTCCAGTTAAGCTTACACCAATCTTGACACACCGAGGCAGTTTTCGCGTGCCACGTAGGACAAGGCCGGTGTGTGGGCATTGGAGAGGTTGCCCACACGCCCCACAGCACGCGGTTGCCAGCTGCGCTGTGTGGGCGCTAGTTTCTGCCCACACAGCCACCACCTAGTCCACGCGCGCGTGGGCGAACTGATTTTCGCCCACACGACAGTCGTACGTTGTTGGATGGCAACTGTAGTTGCGCGTACATGGCAACTAGGCAAACACACATGGCAACTATGATTCGTTTGCTAAACGGCAACTGCAGTTGTGCGTACGTGGCAATCAGATAAACATACATGGCAACTATGATTAACCAGACTTGGCTACTAGGTAAACACACATGACAACTATTTGTTTGACCATATGTGGTAAGTAGTTAATCATACACGACAATTATATTTTGATTACACACGGCAACTACCATAAATTAGACATGGCAACTATAGTTAACCAAAACAGAGAGAGTTGCCATGCTTTTACAACCATATTTGCCATCCAGGATAACTACATCTGCCATCCCGGATGGTAATTAAGTCGTCATCCCGCGGGTACCTAATGTAGCTGCGCCAGAACATGTGGGCATATTTGCTTCGTGCCACACGCACGGGGTGGGGATGAGTAGCACTTGTTGGGTGTGTGGCATGAAGTAGCTGTGCCCACACGTGTGGGCAATTCTACTGTTCGCCCACACACAGCCCGTGTGGGCTGCCCCCTACTCATGCCACACACGATGTGTGTGGGCGAATGCTTATTATTCCACACGTGTGGTGGATATCGGCGTCCTAATTAATATTCTTGTGTGGAGTTCTCTGGTAGTGAAGAGTCTTAAGCCATATAAATGTCATCAACAAAATAATTAGTACACTCTTAGTGAGAAAATATTATTACTCCCTCTGATCCATATTACTTGTTGTTTGAGCAAAAAGTAATATGGATCGAAGGGAGTACTTGGAATTGCGTTACAAATGTATACACTGTTTTTCTGTAGTGACCTAAATCAACTTTTTAAGTGACAAATCTTGCGTAGAATGAGAGTAAGTACTAGCTAAGCTTATAGTATAAGATGGAAATTTTGCGCTCACCCTCCTACACTTCCTAGCATACATGTGTTAATGGACTAGCGAAAAGAAGTGTTTGTATCTGTATTTTGCAAGGATTCTATTATTATTACTATTATTATTATTATTATTATTATTATTATTATTATTATTATATTTTGTAGGTTTTTTGGGGGGTGATAACATTTTCTAGTTGCTTATACAAAAATTACTCACTTAAAACAACTTTAGGAGTGCAGGGTTTGAAGTGCACGATTGGATTGTTCTTACATTTTGAAACATGAAATTGTACTGTTTTTTAGGCTTTGACAGACTTGTACGCAAACTAGTTAAGCACATTGAAACGAAGATCAAACAAAAAAGCACATTGAAACCAAGGAGATCGCATGTCCTATTAATTAAGTGGAAAAATCTCAACAGGCTTTGAGCTCTTTTTGGAAAGAAAAAAACATCGAACTAATGTTGAGCTCAAGGGTTTTGAGCTCTAACCTGACCTAGGAATTGAACCTAGCTAGCTGATAAAATCAAACGATCTCTAAGCACGCAGTGGGTGCTAATGAATGAATGAAACTAAGCGACAATGGCCTTGGCAGAGAGCTCCTCGCCGGTGAGGAAGTGCGCGAAGACCTGCCTGGCCTGCACCGGCGTGATCATGGGCACCATGTGCCCCGCGCCGCGGACGGTGACGAAGGTGAGCCCGTCGTAGACCACCGTGTACCCGCCCACCTGGTCGCTGGTGAACCACTCCCTCCACTCCTTCTTCGTCGCGAGCCCGAGCTTCTTCAGCGCGAGCCGCGTCGAGGTCACGGGCACGCGGTCGTCGGTGTCGCCGCTGAACACCCACACCCGTATACCGTCCTTCACCAGCTTGCCGATGGCCGGCAGGGTTGACGCCGGCGCGTCCGTCCAGTTGGTCAGCGCGTCGCTGCACGGCTCCCAACGGTACGGGATCGCGCCGGAGACGTTGGCGTGCAGCGCCTTCTGCACGTCGGCGCGGTTCATGTAGTCGAGGATGTGGTAGTCCCCGCAGGGGTCGTACGCGTTGTAGTAGGGCCTGCCGCCGCGGTGCAGCTTCCCCAGCGGCGTGCCGGTGCCGGCGAGCTTGGAGCGGCGGCGGGGGGAGGCGGTGGAGTTGACCATGGATTTGGTGCAGGAGGGGGTGTAGAGGCTGTAAAGGTCGATGTCGTTCATGGCGTTGAAGAAGTCGTTCCAGGCGCGGTCGCAGGCGTCGCTCTCCATGCCGTCGTCGGGGAACTTGCAGTTGTTCTTGACGGCGGTGTAGACCTCGTCCGAGACCACGGCGTGGTCCCAGGCGTAGTTGATCAGGCCGCGGTCGTCGGAGCTGGCGTCGATGGCGGCGTTCCCGATCAGGATCCCCTTGAGGTTGATCTTGTGCGCCCGCGACGCCTTCTTGTTCATGTGGACGATCTTCTCGGCGAGCTGGGGCACGTAGTGGCCGGCGTAGCTCTCGCCGGCGATGTACAGGTCGTGGCCCTTGAACTGCGGGAACTTGTCCAGCCAGTTCACGAGGAAAGAGTACGCGTCATGGGCTGTCACAAAGCAAGATCAGATCAGATTAATTATCACACCTCGTAATTCCATGAAAGGAATGATGATTAGATCTATAACTAATTGACATTTATCTTGGCCTACCGGTGAGGTTGTCGCCGAACTGGCCGAGATCGGCGGTGGTGTTGGTGTAGGAGAAGCCAACGCCGGCAGGGGACTCCAAGAACAGCATGTTGGCCTCTGTTCAACAGTCATCAAAGAGAACAATGGTGCACGATTAATCAATCGGAATGAACAATTATTACTACATGATTTGCTTGTTAATCATGTAACTAGTGCGTACCTTTGTTCCATGAGTGGGGATTCAAGGCAATCTCGGGCTTTCCCTTCTGGATCAAGAAGGGGCCAAGCTCCATCATCGCTCCGTACCCCACGGACGAGCATCCAGGTCCTGATCAATAAATTAGCCATTAGATTAGTTTCATGTCATGCATGGAACTCAATGGAATGGAATGGAATGGATGAAGCAACACTAACTAGCTACTAGCTCGTAGATCGCATCTAGCTAGTACTACACAAAACAATAGTTATAATCTACCTCCGTTGAGCCAGAGGACGAGGGGCTTCTTGGCGACGTCGTGGGTGGCCTCGTAGAGCCAGTAGAAGAGGGCGCGGCCGTGGGTCTCGTTCACCGTCACGTAGCCGGAGAAGTGCCGGAAGCCCACCTGCTCCGTCTGCCCCGGCAGCATCTCCACCCGGTCCGCCTCCTGCACCTCGAAGATCTTCTCGAACCCGGGGTGGTGGTGCCTCGCGGCCACCACCGTGACGGCGGCGGCGAGGAGGAGCACGCGCAGCCAGCTGCTCGACGACGAAGTGGCCATGGCTGCAGGCGCGCGGCTGCTAGGGCTACTGGTATCAACTGGGTTGGTGTCCATGCACAGTGTATGGACGCCTATATATATGCTCCCGGCCGAGATCGATCAGCTGGCTGGCTGCTGGCGATCGTGGAGGGGGTTTGTTGCTGGTTTGTTGGAGGTAGGTGGGTGGGATAGGGTTTGTTTCTGGCTTTCCGACGTGGATAGGGCTTGTTTGTTGGAGACGAGTGCTAAAGACTTGCATGCGTTTGTTACAAAAAAGGCGTGCAACAGATTATGTGCAGGAGAAAATTGTTTGTTCCATGGTCATCGCGTAAATATGTCGCCTTGGGTTTTGGACTTTGGAGGGGGGGGGGGGGGGGGGGGGGGGTATGAACTCCTCTCTCTTTGTTTTTTAGTTGTGAACTCCTCTCTGGTGAATAGATTTAGTCATCCTGCCATGTCGACCCTAAACCCTAAACCATCGAAGGTCATCAGGCGCGCTCTAGCATCAGCAACGGCTCTAGGGTTTTTCAAAAAGCATGGTACGACCGTGAGGTACGAGTGAATGCGCTCTTACCATCGCCGTGTTGCATTTTGGGCAAAAACAACATGGCGTCAAAGGCTCGGTACGTCCAGGTGCATCTATCTAACTTTATAACTTTATTACAAATAGAGTTTTATCATTTAGAGCATCTCCAACAGGCGCATAAAAGTTTCGCGCGCTAAAATAGTTTTCAGTAGGAGGAGACGTTCCCGTCGACGACGAGGCGCCTACGGTGACTTCGTAAATTTCAAGATGACATGACGGCTCAGTCTCTCGAAGGTGCTCATAGGGGTAGGGTGTGCGTGTGTGCATTCATAGGGGTGAGTGTATGCGCGTATGTATGAGTGCTTGCATTTGTACTAATGTTCAAAAAAATAGTTTTAGCGCGCCACTGTAGCACTTTTAGCGTGCCGGACCCAACTTTGGTTTAGCAGATGCCCAAAAACACGCGCCAAAAAAACATGCAGTGCAAATTGTGAAGCGCGCGCAATCCTGCGCCCCAAATTTGCAGCTTCTAATAGCGCTTTTTAGCGCGTGCCCAAACTTCTTATGCGCGTGCACTATTTTACAGCTTCTCCTGGAGCTGTCCGGCACCCATAAAACCCGAATTTTAGCGTGCGGAGCAGTTTTTGTGCGCCTGTTGGAGATGCTCTTATGCCACTAGTCGTGTCCCGCTAGTCGGTTTTGCCACTAGGAGTTTACACTGCTAAAAAAAATGTCGTCGCTCTTTAGGCGCATGCTCAAAAATGCCACTAGACACCAATATTGTCAACTCAAAACCTGTCTAGCGTGTTATATGACCAAAGTACACATGGATCAACATGTCAGCTCTCCCTCTATCTCACTACGATAAAGTTTGGGTCCCATTCGATCCCCAACAACGTTCTTACTTTCCTCTTTATCTATTCGCTTGCTTACTCCCAACAAGTGGGGTCCACACTTTATCATTGTGAGATACAAAGAGTGATGTATGGGTCTAGCGGTATTTTGGTCATATAACATGGTCAGCGGGTTTGACCTGATAGTAACGGTGTCTAATGACATTGTTGAGCAAACATCTTATGAGATGGTGGCATTTTTATCACTTGTGTCTTCTAGTGGAAAACTAACTAGGGTGACACAACCAGTGGCATAAATGATAAAAACCCTTACAAGTAAGTCATGACATCTATGAAACAACAAACAAGGCCTCCTTCTCTATTCTAATAAGGTTTAAAATGTCCGAACAATATGATAGGAAGGGGGAGCCGTTGGGATGATGAAGGGGGTGGCAACAATGGTTGGAATAGAATGGGCAGGTAAGTTGGAGATAGAATGTTGTGAATGCTTATAGGGATGCCCCAAACTAAAATCAGATATGGTCGGATGACCAGATTGAAAAGAAATGGATGTGTGAATCACAACGGTGCAGAGATCGGTCGGTTTAACCTCCTTTTCAAAAAGGGAAGAAGAAGAAAAACTCAATGATACTAATATGCCAGATGTCAACCCATCTGCTAGGAAATGACTAGCATTGAGCTCAAATTCCGGAGCTGGAGGAATTAAGAATATGGAGGAGGCTATCGTCCCGGTTGATGGTTCATCTAAGGTGGCAAATATAGTGGACCTATTTGATGGGAATACTAGTCAGATCCTCTAGCAACCCCACAGAAAAACACAAATAAAAAGAAGCACAAAGGAGCAAATGGAGAAGCGATGGACAACAGAGAGATTTATGAACAATTTAATGGATCAGTAGTACCTCTCAAAGGTGACCACCAGGAGTAATGAGGATCATGGCTTGGAACTGCCCGGGCCTAGGATGAAATGACCCGACAGTTCATGTGCTTATGGATATTCCGAAGCGATATTGCCCCGAGGTGCTATTTTTGCCAGAGACACACCTTGGCAAATATCTTGTTTGTTTATGCAAGAGATTAGAGATGGACTTAAAAAAAGTGAACCCTAGGGACGGAATGAATTGGGGGGGGGGGGGGGGGGTTAACGATGTGGAGAAAGGAAATGAGGATATGCCGATTATTTTCTCGTCCAACTTATTTTAATGTGAGGGTTGAAGAAGGGAAGATAAGCTATGGATATTATTAGAGTCAATTACACCACTGGTGCTAAAACTTGGCACAAAAAATTACTTTAGTGTCAAAACTTGTGGCATACATTGAACTGGTGCCGCAACTTGGCTTTGGCGTGCATATACGGTGCAAATAATGTTTGTATACGAATATGGTACTGACTAGGCACGCCACGTGGCATGGGACCGTTGTCAGCCACTGAACAAAACAGATGGGCGTGTGGCCTGTTATTTTATAGAAAACCCTTCAGAATTTTTTTCTTCCATCTGTCAACAACCCCACAAATAATGTGGGGAATGCTGACTAGGGCATTCGAACCCGTGACCTGGAGCGTGTTGGGGAGTGTGCCTAACCAACGGACCAAGAAGCATTTTATAATCCATGTCGATACGTACGTTATATACTCCATCCGTTTCTTTTTAGTTTGCATATAAGATTTGGTCAAAGTCAAACTTTGTAAAATTTGACTAGCTTTGTAGGAAAAGATATCAACATCCACACTACGAAATCAATAATATTAGATACATGATGAAATTAATTTTCATAACATAGTATTGGAGATGTTAATATTTTTTCTATAAAGTTAGTCAAACTTTACAAAGTTTGACTTTGACCAACTCTTATATGCAGACTAAAAAGAAACGGAGGGAGTATCATTTAGGAGCTATAAGCGGGCCGGAGAACCTACGCCCCTTTTGCACTGTTATTTTTTGTAAAAAAATTATAAATTATATATAAATTATAATCTTGTGTTATAAATAAAAAATATATAATTATTTTCATAAAGCATAGTAGTGTAGTATATAGAAGTGTTCATGCTTTAAGAAATTTTTTATGTCTCTATATATTTTAATAAATGCTGATATAAGTTTAAAAATGTTCATCATTTAAAAAATATTAGTGTAGTATATAGAAGTGTTCATGCTTTAAGATTTTTTCTATATATATTCAAATAAGTGCTTATATAAGTTTAAAGATGTTCACAGTTTTAAAAAAATACTCATGTAGTCTGTAAAAGTGGTCATGCTTTAAGAAACAGATATTCATGTATTGTAAAAATAGTTGGATGGGATTTAAAGCAGTGACATGTAATCATCATGTGCGCATGGCCACCACCCCAACCAACAACATTATAATCTTTTCAGAAACTTATAAAATACATGTTAATTATGATCCTATGTTATAAATATTATATATGTACATATAATAATAATACATTATACAATTACTCACGTATTATTTCAAAATTAATCCATATACGTAAATTATAAATTTCAAAATTGTGCACGTAATAATTTTCAAGTTTAAAAATGTCAAAGTAATTATATAATTTTCTATATTTTAAGTAAGTACTAATATATATTTAACATGTTCATGCTTTTAATAAAATAATTATGTAGTATATAAAAGTGTTACTATTTTTTAACTTATATTATATATAACACACGATTATAATTTGCATATAATTTATATAATTAGAAAATAGCGGTGCAGAAGGGGCCGTAGGGTCTCCAGCCCGCTTAAGGCCTAAAGGATATACTCCCTCCGTCTCAAAATAAGTGCCTCAACTTTGTACTAACTTTAGTAAGTTTGAGACGTTGTCTCAAAAAAAAGTAAGTTTGAGACACTTATTTTGAAACGGAGGGAGCATAAAGTATGTATCGAGTTTGAACTAAAAATGTTTCTCGTTGCCTTGGTGACGCACATCACCCGGAGCCCCTAGTCAGCGCTGAAGCACCGGTTACACAACTTGGCGCCTGTATGTTTCTTGATTGGGCCGGTTTCGAATCTAGCCCATTACCTGGTGACAAAGGAAAATGTGAAAAAATAACAGTGGAAGAGCTGGGGGTTCAAACTCACCACTGACGTCTACACACTAACGCAACGACCACCGGACCAAGCTCGTCTTTGTGTCCATTAACATAAAACAGTTCTAGTTATTGCTTTTAATAAAATGTTAACTTAAATTTAAAAATTACTTGAAAAGTTCATCGGCTTCGAAAAAAGTTCATCAATTTTTAAGAAAATTTCACACAAAAATTGAAAAAAGTTCATCGATTTTAAGAAAAGTTCACATTTTTTAAAAGTTCATCTAATTTCAAAAAAAAACATTAGAAATTGCAAAAAGTTGCTCAATTTGAAAAATAGTTCATTGAATTTGAAAAAGTCATCAAATTTTTGGAAAAAGTTCATCCAATTTGAAAAATAGTTCATCAATTTTTTAAAAAGTTCACAAGTTTCAAAAAAATTCATCGATTTTGAAAAAAATGTTCATGAATTTGAATGAAAGTTCATGGTTGGAAAAAAGGTTCATCGATTTTGAAGAAAAAGTTCATGATTTGTTTAAGAATCCACGCATTAAAAAAGGGAAAAGCAAGGAAAAAGGGAAAAACCCGAATGGAAACATCCAGAAGAAAAACCACGATTGAAGAAACAAATAAAAATAGCAAAATGAATGTTTTTTACAACGGGTTGGGATGGCTGAATGGCTAGTGCCCTTCCCTTCGAACACAAAGGTCGTGGGTTCGAAGCCGATCGCTGAAGGAAATATGCCCTTGAGGCAATAATAAAATTATTATTTATTTCCTCATATCATGATAAATGTTTATTATTCATGCTAGAATTGTATTAACTGGAAACATAATACATGTGTGAATACATAGACAAACATAGCGTCACTAGTATGCCTCTACTTGACTAGCTCGTTAATCGAAGATGGTTGAGTTTCCTAGCCATGGACATGAGTTGTCATTTGATTAACGGGATCATATCATTAGGAGAATGATGCGATTGACTTGACCCATTCCATTAGCTTAGCACTTGATCATTTAGTATGTTGCTATTGCTTTCTTCATGACTTATACATTTTCCTATGACTATGAGATTATGCAACTCCCGTTTACCGGAGGAACACTTTGTGTGCTACCAAACGTCACAACGTAACTGGGTGATTATAAAGGTGCTCTACAGGTGTCTCCGAAGGTACTTGTTGAGTTGGCGTATTTCGAGATTAGGATTTGTCACTCCGATTGTCGGAGAGGTATCTCTGGGCCCTCTCGGTAATTCACATCACTATAAGCCTTGCAAGCAGTGTGACTAATGAGTTAGTTACGGGATGATGCACTACGGAACGAGTAAAGAGACTTGCCGGTAACGAGATTGAACTAGGTATTGAGATACCGACGATCGAATCTCGGGCAAGTAACATACCGATGACAAAGGGAACAACGTATGTTGTTATGCGGTTCGACCGATAAAGATCTTCGTAGAATATGTAGGAGCCAATATGGGCATCCAGGTTCCGCTATTGGTTATTGACCAAAGAAGTGTCTCAGTCGTGTCTACATAGTTCTCGAACCCGTTGGGTTCGCACGCTTAACGTTCGTTGACGATATAGTATTATATGAGTTATGTATGTTGGTGACCGAATGTTGTTCGGAGTTCCGGATAAGATCACAGACATGACGAGGAACTCCGGAATGGTCCAGAGATAAAGATTGATATATGGGATAATAGTGTTTGGTCTCCGGAAGGGTTCCGGAATTCACCGGAAGGGGTTCCGGATGTTTCCCGAAATGTTTGGGTACGAGAACACTTTATTTGGGCCAAAGGGGAAAGCCCACAAGGTTTTTGGAAAGCGCAAAAGGAAGTTTTGCGGAGTCCAGGGGCTAGACGCCAGGGTCCCTGGCGTCTAGTCCTGGAGTCTGAGAAGGACTCTTGCCTTTCGGGTGAAACCAACTTTGTGGAGGCTTTTACTCCAAGTTTCGACCCCAAGGCTCAACATATAAATAGAGGGGCAGGGCTAACACCAAAGATACATCAAGAAACACCAAGCCGTGTGCCGGTAACCCCGTCCCCTCTAGTTTATCCTCCGTCATAGTTTTCGTAGTGCTTAGCCGAAGCCCTGCGGAGATTGTTCTTCACCAACACCGTCACCACGCCGTTGTGCTGCCGGAACTCATCTACTACTTCGCCCCTCTTGCTAGATCGAGAAGGCGAGGACGTCACCGAGCTAAACGTGTGCTGAACGCGGAGGTGCCATATGTTCGGTACTTGATCGGGACGGATCGTGAAGGTGTACGACTACATCAACCGCGTTTATAAACGCTTCCGCTTACGGTCTACGAGGGTACGTAGACAACACTCTCCTCTCTCGTTGCTATGCATCACCATGATCCTGGTGTGCGTAGGAAATTTTTTGAAATTACTACGTTCCCCAACAGTGGCATCCGAGCCTGGTTTTATGCGTAGATGTTATATGCACGAGTAGAACACAAGTGAGTTGTGGACGACACAAGTCATACTGCTTACCAGCATGTCATACTTTGGTTCGGCGGTACTGTTGGATGAAGCGGCCCGGACCGACATTACGCGTACGCTTACACGAGACTGGTTCTACTGACGTGCTTTGCACATAGGTGGCTGGCGGGTGTCAGTTTCTCCAACTTTAGTTGAACCGAGTGTGACTACGCCCAGTCCTTGAGAAGGTTAAAACAGCAATAACTTGACGAACTATCGTTGTGGTTTTGATGCGTAGGTAAGAACGGTTCTTGCTCAGCCCGTAGCAGCCACGTAAAACTTGCAACAACAAAGTAGAGGACGTCTAACTTGTTTTTGCAGGGCATGTTGTGATGTGATATGGTCAAGGCATGATGCTATATTTTATTGTATGAGATGATCATGTTTTGTAACCGAGTTATCGGCAACTGGTGATACGTCTCCAACGTATCTATAATTTTTTATTGTTCCATGCTATATTATATTCTGTTTTGGACATTAATGGGCTTTATTATACACTTTTATACTATTTTTGGGACTAACCTATTAACCGGAGGCCCAGCCCAGAATTGTTGTTTTTTGCCTATTTCAGAGTTTCGCAGAAAAAGAATATCAAACGGAGTCCAAACGGAATGAAACCTCCGGGAACGTGATTTTTGGAACGAACGTGATCCAGAGGACTTGGACCCTACGTCAAGACATCAACCAGGAAGGCACGAGGTAGGGGGGCGCGCCTACCCCCCTGGGCATGCCCACCACCCTCGTGGGCCCCATGTTGCTCCACCGACGTACTTCTTCCTCCTATATATACCTACGTACCGCCAAACTACCAGATACGGAGCCAAAAAGCTAATTCCACCGCCGCAACCTTCTGTACCACTGAGACCCCATCTTGGGGCCTTTTCCGGAGCTCCGCTGGAGGGGGCATCGATCACGGAGGGCTTCTACATCAACACCATAGCCTCTCCGATGATGTGTGAGTAGTTTACCTCAGACCTTCGGGTCCATAGTTATTAGCTAGATGGCTTCTTCTCTCTTTTTGGATCTCAATACAATGTTCTCCCCCTCTCTTGTGGAGATCTATTCGATGTAATCTTCTTTTGCGGTGTGTTTGTTGAGACCGATGAATTGTGGGTTTATGATCAAGTTTATCTATGAACAATATTTGAATCTTCTCTGAATTCTTTTATGTATGATTGGTTATCTTTGCAAGTCTCTTCGAATTATCAGTTTGGTTTGGCCTACTAGATTGATCTTTATTGCAATGGGAGAAGTGCTTAGCTTTGGGTTCAATCTTGCGGTGTCCTTTCCCAGTGACAGTAGGGGCAGCAAGGCACGTATTGTATTGTTGCCATCAAGGATAACAAGATGGGGTTTATATCATATTGCATGAGTTTATCCCTCTACATCATGTCATCTTACTTAAGGCGTACTCTGTTCTTTTGAACTTAATACTCTAGATGCATGCTGGATAGCGGTCGATGTGTGGAGTAATAGTAGTAGATGCAGGCAGGAGTCGGTCTACTTGTCTCGGACGTGATGCCTATATACATGATCATACCTAGATATTCTCATAACTATGCTCAGTTCTGTCAATTGCTCAACAGTAATTTGTTTACCCACCGTAATACTTATGCTCTCGAGAGAAGCCACTAGTGAAACCTATGGCCCCCGAGTCTATTTTCCATCATATTTAATCTCCCAACAACAAGCTATTTCTGGCGCCGTTTTTGTTTTGCTTTCTTTACTTTGCAACTTTATCATAAAAATACCAAAAATATTATCTTATCATATCTATCAGATCTCACTCTCGTAAGTGGCCGTGAAGGGATTGACAACCCCTTTATTGTGTTGGTTGCGAGGATTTATTTGTTTGTGTATGTGCGAGGGACTCGTGTGTGGCCTCCTACTGGATTGATACCTTGGTTCTCAAAAACTGAGGGAAATACTTACGCTACTTTACTGCATCACCCTTTCCTCTTCAAGGGAAAACCAACGCAGTGCTCAAGAGGTAGCAAGAAGGATTTCTGGCGCCGTTGCCGGGGAGTCTACGCAAAAGTCAACATACCAAGTACCCATCACAAACCCTTATTTCCCGCATTACATTATTTGCCATTTGCCTCTCGTTTTCCTCTCCCCCACTTCACCCTTGCCATTTTATTCGCCTTCTTCCCGTATGCCTTTCTGTTTGTGTGTCCACGTGCCTTCTATTTGCTTGCATCTTTGCTTGCTAAAAATCTATTGATATGGATCCACTTAAAGTGTTCTACTTGGATCATCTTCGATCCTTATGCTCTCATGCTGAAACCCCAACTAGCCTAGTCGATGGGAAATCTTTAGATGAGCATGCTCATTTTGTGCGTCATCGTTTGTCTGAAAAAGGGAAGCTCTTATGGTATCATATAAATAGTTTGCTATGCTATGCTTGGAATCTTTGTGAAATTTGTGATTTTACTTGTTGCTCTAAGAACCCTAAAAAAACACCTTCCCTACCTATGTGAGTTCAATGATAATGAAATCTTATCTTCTTATGCAAAGGGTGTTTATAGTTACTATGATATCAAACAAATTGAAAAATTTGTCGTTTTTAAGGGTGCTCATGAAGTTGCTTCTTTGATTGAAAAGTATGATTTTACTCTCAACAAATCTGAAAATTCCGTCATACTTAAATATTGCAATGAAAACTTTGCTCATAATGTCTATGTCCAAGAATTTATTGAAAGAATGACCGTTGCTTCGGAAGAAAATAATGATATGCATGAATCTATAGACAATTGTGATTCCGATGATTTGATTGAAATATCCCTTGATGAACATGATGCTTGCTATTCTTGTGGCCATGATGCCAATATTTATGAAGATGAATTTGCTATAGTTCCGTATGTTAAACATGAGATTGTTGCTATTGCACCCATACTTGATAGTTCCTTCGATAAAAAGCATGATTGCAATGATTTTACTATAAATTCTCTTGATGTCAATCGTGCTAATAATGTGCAAAACCCTAAGCTTGGGGATGCTAGTTTTGCTATGTCTACTACTTGTTGCAATGATCATGATTGGGGTGATTCTTCTTATGATCTTGATAATTTATTTAAGCCCCATGATGAATATGAGATTGATAATAGTGTTTGCAATAATATTGAAAGTGGGTTTGGAAGAGTGTCAACTTTAGATCCCACATATTTGGAGCATGTTCAATCTTATGAAATTTTTGAGAAAAGTGGGTTTGGAGTGGTCATGACTTTATTTTATGATAATCCCACTATTTTGGAAGAGTGTCAACTTTGCATGCATGTGGATCATGAAGAGAAAATTTTATGTGATAGCTATTTTGTTGAATTTGCTTATGATCCCACATGTAATTATTATGAGAGAGGAAAATATGGTTGTAGAAATTTTCATGTTACAAAATTACCTCTCGTTATGCTGAGATTGCTATTGTTTCTTTCTTCTTCCATGCATATGCTAGTTTTTGATTGCCTTGATAATTTGTTTGCTTATAAAATGCTTATGCATAGGAAGTATGTTAGACTTAGATGTGTTTGTAACGTGTTTTATGATGCTCTCTTTGTGCTTCAATTCTTGTCCTTCATGCGAGCATCATCGAAATCTTTATGCCTAGCTAGGGGCGTTAAACGATAGCGCTTGTTGGGAGGCAACCCAATTTTATTTTTAGTTTTTTGCTTTTTGCTTCCGTTTAGGAATAAATATTTGATCTAGCCTCTGGTTAGATGTGTTTTTATGTTTTAATTAGTGTTTGTACCAAGTTTAACCTATAGGATCTTCTTGGATGATAGTTATTTGATCTTGCTGAAAATTACATAAACTTTCGGTTCACGAAAATAATTGTTAAAAATCACCAGAACGTGATAAAATATTGATTCCAATTGCTGCTGATCAATAAACAAATTGTATAGGACGTACTATTTTGGCTTAAGTTTTTGAGTTCCAGAAGTTTGAGTTAGTTACAGATTACTACAGACTGTTCTGTTTTTGACAGATTCTGTTTTCCGTGTGTTGTTTGCTTATTTTGATGAATCTATGGCTAGTAAAATAGTTTATAAACCATAGAGAAGTTGGAATACAGTAATTTTAACACCAATATAAATAAATAAATAATGAGTTCATTAAATTATCTTGAAGTGGTGTTTTTTTTTCTTTCGCTAACGGAGCTCACGAGATTTTCTGCTAAGTTTTGTGTTGTGAAGTTTTCAAGTTTTGGGTAAAAGATTTGATGGATTATGGAACAAGGAGTGACAAGAGCCTAAGATTGGGGATGCCCATGGCACCCCAAGATAACCTAAGGACACCAAAAAGCCAAAGCTTGGGGATGCCCCTCAAGGCATCCCCTCTTTCATTTACTTCCATCGGTAACTTTACTTGGAGCTATATTTTTATTCACCACATGATATGTGTTTTGCTTGGAGCGTCTTGTATTATTTGAGTCTTTATTTGTTAGTTTGCCACAATCATCCTTGATGTACACACCTTTTGAGAGAGACACACATGATTCGGAAATTGTTAGAATACTCTATGTGCTTCACTTATATCTTTTGAGTTATAAAGTTTTTGCTCTAGTGCTTCACTTATATCTTTTAGAGCACGGTGGTGGATTTGTTTTATAGAAACTATTGTTCTCTCATACTTCACTTAGATTATTTTGAGAGTTCTACAAAACAGCATGGTAATTTTCTTTAATTATGATAGGCATTCAAGATTAGTAAAAAAATTCTTATGAGTGTGTTGAATACTATGAGAAGTTAGATGCTTGGTAATTGTTTTGACATATGGAGATGATGATATTAGAGTCATGCTAGTTGAGTAGTTGTGAATTTGAGAAATACTTGTGTTAAAGTTTGTGATTCCCGTAGCATGCACGTATGGTGAACCGTTATGTGATGAAGTCGGAGCATGATTTATTTATTGATTGTCTTCCTTATGAGTGGCGGTCGGGGACGAGCGATGGTCTTTTCCTACCAATCTATCCCCCTAGGAGCATGCGCGTAATACTTTGCTTTGATAACTTGTAGATTTTTGCAATAGTATATGAGTTCTTTATGACTAATGTTGAGTCCATGGATTATACGCACTTTTCTTCCTTCCACCATTGCTAGCCTCTCTAATATCGCCCACTTTTCGCCGGTATCATACACCCACCATATACCTTCCTCAAAACAGCCACCATACCTACCTATCATGGCATTTCCATAGCCATTTCGAGATATATTGCCATGCAACTTTCCACCGTTCCGTTTAGTATGACACGCTCCATCATTGTCATATTGCTTTGCATGATCATGTAGTTGACATCGTATTTGTGGCAAAGCCACCGTTCATAATTCTTTCATACATGTCACTCTTGATTCATTGCATATCCCGGTACACCACCGGAGGCATTCACATAGAGTCATATTTTGCTCTAAGTATTGAGTTGTAATTGTTGAGTTGTAAGTAAATAAAAGTGTGATGATCATCATTTTTAGAGCATTGTCCCAAGTGAGGAAAGGATGATGGAGACTATGATTCCCCCACAAGTCGGGATGAGACTCCGGACTAAATAAAAAAAGAGGCCATAAAAGAAGGCCCAAATAAAAATAAAAATGAGAGAAAAAGAGAGAAGGGACAATGTTACTATCCTTTTACCACACTTGTGCTTCAAAGTAGCACCATGATCTTCATGATAGAGAGTTTCCTATGATATTACTTTCATATACTGGTGGGAAATTTTCATTATAGAACTTGGCTTGTATATTCCAATGATGGGCTTTCTCAAAATGCCCTAGGTCTTCGTGAGCAAGCGAGTTGGATGCACACCCACTTAGTTTCTTTTGTTGAGCTTGCATATACTTATAGCTCTAGTGCATCCATTGCATGGCAATCCCTACTCACTCACATTGATATCTATTAATGGGCATCTCCATAGCCCGTTGATACGCCTAGTTGATGTGAGACTATCTTCTCCTTTTTTGTCTTCTCCACAACCACCATTCTATTCCACATATAGTGCTATGTCCATGGCTCACGCTCATGTACTGCGTGAAGATTGAAAAAGTTTGAGAACATCAAAAGTATGAAACAATTGCTTGGCTTGTCATCGGGGTTGTGCATGATTTAAATACTTTGTGTGGTGAAGATAGAGCATAGCCAGACTATATTATTTTGTAGGGATAACTTTCTTTGGCCATGTTATTTTGAGAAGACATAATTGCTTAGTTAGTATGCTTGAAGTATTATTATTTTTATGTCAATATTAAACTTTTGTCTTGAATCTTTCGGATCTGAATATTCATACCACAATTAAGAGAATTACATTGAAATTATGCCAAGTAGCATTCCACATCAAAAATTCTGTTTTTATCATTTACCTACTCGAGGACGAGCAGGAATTAAGCTTGGGGATGCTTGATACGTCTCCAACGTATCTATAATTTTTTATTGTTCCATGCTATATTATATTCTGTTTTGGAAATTAATGGGCTTTATTATACACTTTTATACTATTTTTGGGACTAACCTAATAACCGGAGGCCCAGCCCAGAATTGCTGTTTTTTTGCCTATTTCAGAGTTTCGCAGAAAAAGAATATCAAACGGAGTCCAAACGGAATGAAACCTTCGGGAACGTGATTTTTGGAAGGAACGTGATCCAGAGGACTTGGACCCTACGTCAAGACATCAACCAGGAAGGCACGAGGTAGGGGCGAGCCTACCCCCTGGGCACGCCCTCCACCTTCGTGGGCCCCACGTTGCTCCACCGACGTACTTCTTCCTCCTATATATACCTACGTACCCCCAAACTACCAGATACGGAGCCAAAAACCTAATTCCACCGCCGCAACCTTCTGTACCACTGAGACCCCATCTTGGGGCCTTTCCCGGAGCTCCGCCGGAGGGGGCATCGATCACGGAGGGCTTCTACATCAACACCATAGCCTCTCCGATGATGTGTGAGTAGTTTACCTCAGACCTTCGGGTCCATAGTTATTAGCTAGATGGCTTCTTCTCTCTTTTTGGATCTCAATACAATGTCCCCCCCTCTCTTGTGGAGATCTATTCGATGTAATCTTCTTTTGCGGTGTGTTTGTTGAGACCGATGAATTGTGGGTTTATGATCAAGTTTATCTATGAACAATATTTGAATCCTCTATGAATTATTTTATGTATGATTGGTTATCTTTGCAAGTCTCTTAGAATTATCAGTTTGGTTTGGCCTACTAGATTGATCTTTCTTGCAATGGGAGAAGTGCTTAGCTTTGGGTTCAATCTTGCGGTGTCCTTTCCCAGTGACAGTAGGGGCAGCAAGGCACGTATTGTATTATTGCCATCGAGGATAACAAGATGGGGTTTATATCATATTGCATGAGTTTATCCCTCTACATCATGTCATCTTACTTAAGGCGTACTCTGTTCTTTTGAACTTAATACTCTAGATGCATGCTGGATAGCGGTCGATGTGTGGAGTAATAGTAGTAGATGCAGGCAAGAGTCGGTCTACTTGTCTCGGACGTGATGCCTATATACATGATCATACCTAGATATTCTCATAACTATGCTCAATTATGTCAATTGCTCAACAGTAATTTGTTTACCCATCGTAATACTTATGCTCTCGAGAGAAGCCACTAGTGAAACCTATGGCCCCGGGGTCTATTTTCCATCATATTTAATCTCCCAGCAACAAGCTTTTTCTGGCGCCGTTTTTATTTTGCTTTCTTTACTTTGCAACTTTATCATAAAAATACCAAAAATATTTCTTATCATATCTATCAGATCTCACTCTCGTAAGTGACCGTGAAGGGATTGACAACCCCTTTATTGCGTTGGTTGCGAGGATTTATTTGTTTGTGTAGGTGCGAGGGACTCGTGCGTGGCCTCCTACTGGATTGATACCTTGGTTCTCAAAAACTGAGGGAAATACTTACGCTACTTTACTGCATCACCCTTTCCTCTTCAAGGGAAAACCAACGCAGTGCTCAAGAGTAGTAACTGGCAGGAGCCATATGGTTGTCGCTTTATTGTATGCAATGCAATCGCCCTATTATTGCTTTACTTTATCACTAAGCGGTAGCGATAGTCGTAGAAGCAATAGTTGGCGAGATGACAACGATGCTACGATGGAGATCAAGGTGTCGCGCCGGTGACGATGGTGATCATGACGGTGCTTCGGAGATGGAGATCACAAGCACAAGATGATGATGACCATATCATATCACTTATATTGATTGCATGTGTCGTTTATCCTTTATGCATCTTATTTTGCTTTGATTGACGGTAGCGTTATAAGATGATCTCTCACTAAATTTCAAGATAAAAGTGTTCTCCCTGAGTATGCACCGTTGCCAAAGTTCGTCATGCCGAGACACCACGTGATGATTGGGTGTGATAAGCTCTACGTCCATCTACAACGGGTGCAAGCCAGTTTTGCACACGCAGAATACTCGGGTTAAACTTGACGAGCCTAGCATATGCAGATATGGCCTCGGAACACTGAGACCGAAAGGTCGAGCGTGAATCATATAGTAGATATGATCAACATAGTGATGTTCATCATTGAAAACTACTCCATCTCACGTGATGATCGGACATGGTTTAGTTGATTTAGATCGTGTGATCACTTAGATGATTAGAGAGATGTCTATCTAAGTGGGAGTTCTTAAGTAATATGATTAACTGAAATTAAATTTATCATGAACTTAGTACCTGATAGTATTTTGCTTGTCTATGTTGATTGTAGATAGATCGCCCGTGCTGTTGTTCCATTGAATTTTAATGCGTTCCTTGAGAAAGCAAAGTTGAAAGATGATGGTAGCAATTACACGGACTGGGTCCGTAACTTGAGGATTATCCTCATTGCTACACAAAGGAATTACGTCCTGGAAGCACCGTTGGGTGCCAGACCTGCTGCAGATGCAACTGACGACGTTAAGAACGTGTGGTAGAGCAAAGCTGATGACTACTCAATAGTTCAGTGTGCCATGCTTTACGGCTTAGAACCGGGACTTCAACGACGTTTTGAACGCCATGGAGCATATGAGATGTTCCAGGAGTTGAATTTAATATTTCAAGCAAATGCCTGGATTGAGAGATATGAAGTCTCCAATAAGTTCTATAGCTGCAAGATGGAGGAGAATAGTTTTGTCAGTGAACATATACTCAAAATGTCTGGGTATAACAATCACTTGATTCAACTGGGAGTTAATCTTCCGGATGATAGTGTCATTGACAGAATTCTTCAATCACTGCCACCAAGCTACAAGAGCTTCGTGATGAACTATAATATGCAAGGGATGGTAAAGGCTGCGGAGGTAGAAATCAAGAAGGAGCATCAAGTGTTGATGGTCAACAAGACCACCAGCTTCAAGAAAAAGGGTAAAGGAAAGAAGAAGGGGAACTTCAAGAAGAACGGCAAACAAGTTGCTGCTCAAGAGAAGAAACCCAAGTCTGGACCTAAGCCTGAGACTGAGTGCTTCAACTGCAAGCAGACTGGTCACTGGAAGCGGAACTGCCCCAAGTATTTGGCGGATAAGAAGGATGGCAAGGTGAACAAAGGTATATGTGATATACATGTTATTGATGTGTACCTTACTAGAGCTCGCAGTAGCACCTGGGTATTTGATACTGGTTCTGTTGCTAATATTTGCAACTCAAAACAGGGACTACAGATTAAGCGGAGATTCGCTAAGGATGAGGTGACGATGCGCGTGGGAAATGGTTCCAAAGTCGATGTGATCGTCGTCGGCACGCTACCTCTACATCTACCTTCGAGATGATCATGAAGAGAAAATTTTATGTGATAGCTATTTTGTTGAATTTGCTTATGATCCCACATGTAATTATTATGAGAGAGGAAAATATGGTTGTAGAAATTTTCATGTTACAAAATTACCTCTCGTTATGCTGAGATTGCTATTGTTTCTTTCTTCTTCCATGCATATGCTAGTTTTTGATTGCCTTGATAATTTGTTTGCTTATAAAATGCTTATGCATAGGAAGTATGTTAGACTTAGATGTGTTTGTAACGTGTTTTATGATGCTCTCTTTGTGCTTCAATTCTTGTCCTTCATGCGAGCATCATCGAAATCTTTATGCCTAGCTAGGGGCGTTAAACGATAGCGCTTGTTGGGAGGCAACCCAATTTTATTTTTAGTTTTTTGCTTTTTGCTTCCGTTTAGGAATAAATATTTGATCTAGCCTCTGGTTAGATGTGTTTTTATGTTTTAATTAGTGTTTGTACCAAGTTTAACCTATAGGATCTTCTTGGATGATAGTTATTTGATCTTGCTGAAAATTACATAAACTTTCGGTTCACGAAAATAATTGTTAAAAATCACCAGAACGTGATAAAATATTGATTCCAATTGCTGCTGATCAATAAACAAATTGTATAGGACGTACTATTTTGGCTTAAGTTTTTGAGTTCCAGAAGTTTGAGTTAGTTACAGATTACTACAGACTGTTCTGTTTTTGACAGATTCTGTTTTCCGTGTGTTGTTTGCTTATTTTGATGAATCTATGGCTAGTAAAATAGTTTATAAACCATAGAGAAGTTGGAATACAGTAATTTTAACACCAATATAAATAAATAAATAATGAGTTCATTAAATTATCTTGAAGTGGTGTTTTTTTTTCTTTCGCTAACGGAGCTCACGAGATTTTCTGCTAAGTTTTGTGTTGTGAAGTTTTCAAGTTTTGGGTAAAAGATTTGATGGATTATGGAACAAGGAGTGACAAGAGCCTAAGATTGGGGATGCCCATGGCACCCCAAGATAACCTAAGGACACCAAAAAGCCAAAGCTTGGGGATGCCCCTCAAGGCATCCCCTCTTTCATTTACTTCCATCGGTAACTTTACTTGGAGCTATATTTTTATTCACCACATGATATGTGTTTTGCTTGGAGCGTCTTGTATTATTTGAGTCTTTATTTGTTAGTTTGCCACAATCATCCTTGATGTACACACCTTTTGAGAGAGACACACATGATTCGGAAATTGTTAGAATACTCTATGTGCTTCACTTATATCTTTTGAGTTATAAAGTTTTTGCTCTAGTGCTTCACTTATATCTTTTAGAGCACGGTGGTGGATTTGTTTTATAGAAACTATTGTTCTCTCATACTTCACTTAGATTATTTTGAGAGTTCTACAAAACAGCATGGTAATTTTCTTTAATTATGATAGGCATTCAAGATTAGTAAAAAAATTCTTATGAGTGTGTTGAATACTATGAGAAGTTAGATGCTTGGTAATTGTTTTGACATATGGAGATGATGATATTAGAGTCATGCTAGTTGAGTAGTTGTGAATTTGAGAAATACTTGTGTTAAAGTTTGTGATTCCCGTAGCATGCACGTATGGTGAACCGTTATGTGATGAAGTCGGAGCATGATTTATTTATTGATTGTCTTCCTTATGAGTGGCGGTCGGGGACGAGCGATGGTCTTTTCCTACCAATCTATCCCCCTAGGAGCATGCGCGTAATACTTTGCTTTGATAACTTGTAGATTTTTGCAATAGTATATGAGTTCTTTATGACTAATGTTGAGTCCATGGATTATACGCACTTTTCTTCCTTCCACCATTGCTAGCCTCTCTAATATCGCCCACTTTTCGCCGGTATCATACACCCACCATATACCTTCCTCAAAACAGCCACCATACCTACCTATCATGGCATTTCCATAGCCATTTCGAGATATATTGCCATGCAACTTTCCACCGTTCCGTTTAGTATGACACGCTCCATCATTGTCATATTGCTTTGCATGATCATGTAGTTGACATCGTATTTGTGGCAAAGCCACCGTTCATAATTCTTTCATACATGTCACTCTTGATTCATTGCATATCCCGGTACACCACCGGAGGCATTCACATAGAGTCATATTTTGCTCTAAGTATTGAGTTGTAATTGTTGAGTTGTAAGTAAATAAAAGTGTGATGATCATCATTTTTAGAGCATTGTCCCAAGTGAGGAAAGGATGATGGAGACTATGATTCCCCCACAAGTCGGGATGAGACTCCGGACTAAATAAAAAAAGAGGCCATAAAAGAAGGCCCAAATAAAAATAAAAAATGAGAGAAAAAGAGAGAAGGGACAATGTTACTATCCTTTTACCACACTTGTGCTTCAAAGTAGCACCATGATCTTCATGATAGAGAGTTTCCTATGATATTACTTTCATATACTGGTGGGAAATTTTCATTATAGAACTTGGCTTGTATATTCCAATGATGGGCTTTCTCAAAATGCCCTAGGTCTTCGTGAGCAAGCGAGTTGGATGCACACCCACTTAGTTTCTTTTGTTGAGCTTGCATATACTTATAGCTCTAGTGCATCCATTGCATGGCAATCCCTACTCACTCACATTGATATCTATTAATGGGCATCTCCATAGCCCGTTGATACGCCTAGTTGATGTGAGACTATCTTCTCCTTTTTTGTCTTCTCCACAACCACCATTCTATTCCACATATAGTGCTATGTCCATGGCTCACGCTCATGTACTGCGTGAAGATTGAAAAAGTTTGAGAACATCAAAAGTATGAAACAATTGCTTGGCTTGTCATCGGGGTTGTGCATGATTTAAATACTTTGTGTGGTGAAGATAGAGCATAGCCAGACTATATTATTTTGTAGGGATAACTTTCTTTGGCCATGTTATTTTGAGAAGACATAATTGCTTAGTTAGTATGCTTGAAGTATTATTATTTTTATGTCAATATTAAACTTTTGTCTTGAATCTTTCGGATCTGAATATTCATACCACAATTAAGAGAATTACATTGAAATTATGCCAAGTAGCATTCCACATCAAAAATTCTGTTTTTATCATTTACCTACTCGAGGACGAGCAGGAATTAAGCTTGGGGATGCTTGATACGTCTCCAACGTATCTATAATTTTTTATTGTTCCATGCTATATTATATTCTGTTTTGGAAATTAATGGGCTTTATTATACACTTTTATACTATTTTTGGGACTAACCTAATAACCGGAGGCCCAGCCCAGAATTGCTGTTTTTTTTGCCTATTTCAGAGTTTCGCAGAAAAAGAATATCAAACGGAGTCCAAACGGAATGAAACCTTCGGGAACGTGATTTTTGGAAGGAACGTGATCCAGAGGACTTGGACCCTACGTCAAGACATCAACCAGGAAGGCACGAGGTAGGGGCGAGCCTACCCCCCTGGGCACGCCCTCCACCTTCGTGGGCCCCACGTTGCTCCACCGACGTACTTCTTCCTCCTATATATACCTACGTACCCCCAAACTACCAGATACGGAGCCAAAAACCTAATTCCACCGCCGCAACCTTCTGTACCACTGAGACCCCATCTTGGGGCCTTTCCCGGAGCTCCGCCGGAGGGGGCATCGATCACGGAGGGCTTCTACATCAACACCATAGCCTCTCCGATGATGTGTGAGTAGTTTACCTCAGACCTTCGGGTCCATAGTTATTAGCTAGATGGCTTCTTCTCTCTTTTTGGATCTCAATACAATGTCCCCCCCTCTCTTGTGGAGATCTATTCGATGTAATCTTCTTTTGCGGTGTGTTTGTTGAGACCGATGAATTGTGGGTTTATGATCAAGTTTATCTATGAACAATATTTGAATCCTCTATGAATTATTTTATGTATGATTGGTTATCTTTGCAAGTCTCTTAGAATTATCAGTTTGGTTTGGCCTACTAGATTGATCTTTCTTGCAATGGGAGAAGTGCTTAGCTTTGGGTTCAATCTTGCGGTGTCCTTTCCCAGTGACAGTAGGGGCAGCAAGGCACGTATTGTATTATTGCCATCAAGGATAACAAGATGGGGTTTATATCATATTGCATGAGTTTATCCCTCTACATCATGTCATCTTACTTAAGGCGTACTCTGTTCTTTTGAACTTAATACTCTAGATGCATGCTGGATAGCGGTCGATGTGTGGAGTAATAGTAGTAGATGCAGGCAGGAGTCGGTCTACTTGTCTCGGACGTGATGCCTATATACATGATCATACCTAGATATTCTCATAACTATGCTCAATTCTGTCAATTGCTCAACAGTAATTTGTTTACCCATCGTAATACTTATGCTCTCGAGAGAAGCCACTAGTGAAACCTATGGCCCCGGGGTCTATTTTCCATCATATTTAATCTCCCAGCAACAAGCTTTTTCTGGCGCCGTTTTTATTTTGCTTTCTTTACTTTGCAACTTTATCATAAAAATACCAAAAATATTCTTATCATATCTATCAGATCTCACTCTCGTAAGTGACCGTGAAGGGATTGACAACCCCTTTATTGCGTTGGTTGCGAGGATTTATTTGTTTGTGTAGGTGCGAGGGACTCGTGCGTGGCCTCCTACTGGATTGATACCTTGGTTCTCAAAAACTGAGGGAAATACTTACGCTACTTTACTGCATCACCCTTTCCTCTTCAAGGGAAAACCAATGCAGTGCTCAAGAGGTAGTAACTGGCAGGAGCCATATGGTTGTCGCTTTATTGTATGCAATGCAATCGCCCTATTATTGCTTTACTTTATCACTAAGCGGTAGCGATAGTCGTAGAAGCAATAGTTGGCGAGATGACAACGATGCTACGATGGAGATCAAGGTGTCGCGCCGGTGACGATGGTGATCATGACGGTGCTTCGGAGATGGAGATCACAAGCACAAGATGATGATGACCATATCATATCACTTATATTGATTGCATGTGTCGTTTATCCTTTATGCATCTTATTTTGCTTTGATTGACGGTAGCGTTATAAGATGATCTCTCACTAAATTTCAAGATAAAAGTGTTCTCCCTGAGTATGCACCGTTGCCAAAGTTCGTCATGCCGAGACACCACGTGATGATTGGGTGTGATAAGCTCTACGTCCATCTACAACGGGTGCAAGCCAGTTTTGCACACGCAGAATACTCGGGTTAAACTTGACGAGCCTAGCATATGCAGATATGGCCTCGGAACACTGAGACCGAAAGGTCGAGCGTGAATCATATAGTAGATATGATCAACATAGTGATGTTCATCATTGAAAACTACTCCATCTCACGTGATGATCGGACATGGTTTAGTTGATTTAGATCGTGTGATCACTTAGATGATTAGAGAGATGTCTATCTAAGTGGGAGTTCTTAAGTAATATGATTAACTGAAATTAAATTTATCATGAACTTAGTACCTGATAGTATTTTGCTTGTCTATGTTGATTGTAGATAGATCGCCCGTGCTGTTGTTCCATTGAATTTTAATGCGTTCCTTGAGAAAGCAAAGTTGAAAGATGATGGTAGCAATTACACGGACTGGGTCCGTAACTTGAGGATTATCCTCATTGCTACACAAAGGAATTACGTCCTGGAAGCACCGTTGGGTGCCAGACCTGCTGCAGATGCAACTGACGACGTTAAGAACGTGTGGTAGAGCAAAGCTGATGACTACTCAATAGTTCAGTGTGCCATGCTTTACGGCTTAGAACCGGGACTTCAACGACGTTTTGAACGCCATGGAGCATATGAGATGTTCCAGGAGTTGAATTTAATATTTCAAGCAAATGCCTGGATTGAGAGATATGAAGTCTCCAATAAGTTCTATAGCTGCAAGATGGAGGAGAATAGTTTTGTCAGTGAACATATACTCAAAATGTCTGGGTATAACAATCACTTGATTCAACTGGGAGTTAATCTTCCGGATGATAGTGTCATTGACAGAATTCTTCAATCACTGCCACCAAGCTACAAGAGCTTCGTGATGAACTATAATATGCAAGGGATGGTAAAGGCTGCGGAGGTAGAAATCAAGAAGGAGCATCAAGTGTTGATGGTCAACAAGACCACCAGCTTCAAGAAAAAGGGTAAAGGAAAGAAGAAGGGGAACTTCAAGAAGAACGGCAAACAAGTTGCTGCTCAAGAGAAGAAACCCAAGTCTGGACCTAAGCCTGAGACTGAGTGCTTCAACTGCAAGCAGACTGGTCACTGGAAGCGGAACTGCCCCAAGTATTTGGCGGATAAGAAGGATGGCAAGGTGAACAAAGGTATATGTGATATACATGTTATTGATGTGTACCTTACTAGAGCTCGCAGTAGCACCTGGGTATTTGATACTGGTTCTGTTGCTAATATTTGCAACTCAAAACAGGGACTACAGATTAAGCGGAGATTCGCTAAGGATGAGGTGACGATGCGCGTGGGAAATGGTTCCAAAGTCGATGTGATCGTCGTCGGCACGCTACCTCTACATCTACCTTCGAGATTAGTTTTAGACCTAAATAATTGTTATTTGGTGCCAGCGTTGAGCATGAACATTATATCTGGATCTTGTTTGATGCGAGACGGTTATTCATTTAAATCTGAGAATAATGGTTGTTCTATTTATATGAGTAATATCTTTTATGGTCATGCACCCTTGAAGAGTGGTCTATTTTTGTTGAATCTTGATAGTAGTGATACACATATTCATAATGTTGAAGCCAAAAGATGTATAGTTGATAACGATAGTGCAACTTATTTGTGGCACTGCAGTTTGTGTCATATTGGTGTAAAGCGCATGAAGAAACTCCATACTGATGGACTTTTGGAATCACTTGATTATGAATCATTTGGTACTTGCGAACCATGCCTTTTGGGCAAGATGACAAAACGCCGTTCTCTGGAACAATGGAGCGAGCAACAGATTTGTTGGAAATCATACATACAGATGTATGTGGTCCGATGAATGTTGAGGCTCGCGGCGGGTATCGTTATTTTCTCACCTACACAGATGATTTGAGCAGATATGGGTACATCTACTTAATGAAACATAAGTCTGAAACATTTGAAAAGTTCAAAGAATTTCAGAGTGAAGTGGAAAATCATCGTAACAAGAAAATAAAGATTCTACGATCTGATCGTGGAGGAGAATATTTGAGTTACGAGTTTGGTCTACATTTGAAACAATGTGGAATAGTTTCGCAACTCACGCCACCCGGAACACCACAGCGTAATGGTGTGTCCGAACGTCGTAATCGTACTTTACTAGATATGGTGCGATCTATGATGTCTCTTACTGATTTACCGCTATCGTTTTGGGGTTATGCTTTAGAGACGGCTGCATTCACATTAAATAGGGCACCATCGAAATCCGTTGAGATGACGCCTTATGAACTGTGGTTTGGCAAGAAACCAAAGTTGTTGTTTCTTGAAGTTTGGGGCTGTGATGCTTATGTGAAAAGGCTTCAACCTGATAAGCTCGAACCCAAATCGGAGAAATGTGTCTTCATAGGATACCCAAAGGAAACTGTTTGGTACACCTTCTATCACAGATCCGAAGGCAAGACATTCGTTGCTAAGAATGGATCCTTTCTAGAGAAGGAGTTTCTCTCGAAGGAAGTGAGTGGGAGGAAAGTAGAACTTGATGAGGTAACTGTACCTGCTCCCTTATTGGAAAGTAGTTCATCACAGAAACCGGTTCCTGTGACTCCTACACCAATTAGTGAGGAAGCTAATGATGTTGATCATGAAACTTCAGATCAAGTTACTACCGAACCTCGTAGGTCAACCAGAGTAAGATCCGCACCAGAGTGGTACGGTAATCCTATTTTGGAGGTCATGTTACTTGACCAAGGCGAACCTACGAACTATGAAGAAGCAATGGTGAGCCTAGATTCCGCAAAATGGCTTGAGGCCATGAAATCTGAGATGGGATCCATGTATGAGAACAAAGTGTGGACTTTGGTTGACTTGCCCGATGATCGGCAAGCCATAGAGAATAAATGGATCTTCAAGAAGAAGACTGACGCTGACGGTAATGTTACTGTCTATAAAGCTCAATTGTTGCGAAAGGTTTTCAACAAGTTCAAGGGGTTGACTACGATGAGACTTTCTCACCCGTAACGATGCTTAAGTCTGTCCGAATCATGTTAGCAATTGCCGCATTTTATGATTATGAAATTTGGCAAATGGATGTCAAAACTGCATTCTTGAATGGATTTCTGGAAGAAGAGATGTATATGATGCAACCAGAAGGTTTTGTCGATCCAAAGGGAGCTAACAAAGTGTGCAAACTCCAGCGATCTATTTATGGACTAGTGCAAGTTTCTCGGAGTTGGAATAAACATTTTGATAGTGTGATCAAAGCATATGGTTTTATACAGACTTTTGGAGAAGCCTGTATTTACAAGAAAGTGAGTGGGAGCTCTGTAGCATTTCTAATATTATATGTGGATGACATATTGCTGATTGGAAATGATATAGAATTTCTGGATAGCATAAAAGGATACTTGAATAAGAGTTTTTCAATGAAAGACCTCGGTGAAGCTGCTTATATATTGGGCATCAAGATCTATAGAGATAGATCGAGATGCTTAATTGGACTTTCACAAAGCACATACCTTGATAAAGTATTAAAGAAGTTCAAAATGGATCAAGCAAAGAAAGGGTTCTTGCCTGTGTTACAAGGTGTGAAGTTGAGTCAGACTCAATGCCCGACCATTGCAGAAGATAGAGAGAACATGAAATATGTTCCCTATGCTTCAGCCATAGGCTCTATCATGTATGCAATGCTGTGTACCAGACCTGATGTGTGTCTTGCTATTAGGCTAGCAGGGAGGTACAAAAGTAATCCAGGAGTGGATCACTGGACAGCGGTCAAGAACATCCTGAAATACCTGAAAAGGACTAAGGATATGTTTCTCGTTTATGGAGGTGACAAAGAGCTCGTCGTAAATGGTTACGTCGATGCAAGCTTTGACACTGATCCGGACAATTCTAAATCGCAAACCGGATACGTGTTTATATTGAACGGTGGAGCTATTACTTGGTGCAGTTCTAAAAAAAGCATCATGGCGGGATCTACGTGTGAAGCGGAGTACATAGCTGCTCCGGAAGATGCAAATGAAGGAGTCTGGATGAAGGAGTTCATATCCGATCTAGGTGTCATACCTAGTGCATCGGGTCCAATGAAAAACTTTTGTGACAATACTGGTGCAATTGCCTTGGCAAAGGAATCCAGATTTCACAAGAGAACCAAGCACATCAAGAGACGCTTCAATTCCATCCGGGATCAAGTCCAGGTGGGAGACATAGAGATTTGCAAAATACATACGGATCTGAATGTTGCAGACCCGTTGACTAAGCCTCTTCCACGAGCAAAACATGATTAGCACCAAGACTCCATGGGTGTTAGAATCATTACTGTGTAATCTAGATTATTGACTCTAGTGCAAGAGGGAGACTGAAGGAAATATGCCCTAGAGGAAATAATAATGTTATTATTTATTTCCTCATATCATGATAAATGTTTATTACTCATGCTAGAATTGTATTAACCGGAAACATAATACATGTGTGAATACATAGACAAACATAGTGTCACTAGTATGCCTCTACTTGACTAGCTCGTTAATCGAAGATGGTTGAGTTTCCTAGCCATGGACATGAGTTGTCATTTGATTAACGGGATCACATCATTAGGAGAATGATGTGATTGACTTGACCCATTCCGTTAGCTTAGCACTTGATCGTTTAGTATGTTGCTATAGCTTTCTTCATGACTTATACATGTTCCTATGACTATGAGATTATGCAACTCCCATTTACCGGAGGAACACTTTGTGTGCTACCAAAAGTTACAACGTAACTGGGTGATTATAAAGGTGCTCTACAGGTGTCTCTGAAGGTACTTGTTGAGTTGGCGTATTTCAAGATTAGGATTTGTCACTCCGATTGTCGGAGAGGTATCTCTGGGCCCTCTCGGTAATGCACATTGAAGGAAATATGCCCTAGAGGCAATAATAAAGTTATTATCTATTTCCTTATATCATGATAAATGTTTATTATTCATGCTAGAATTGTATTAACCGGAAACATGATACATGTGTGAATACATAGACAAACAGAGTGTCACTAGTATGCCTCTACTTGACTAGCTCGTTGATCAAAGATGGTTATGTTTCCTAGCCATAGACATGAGTTGTCATTTGATCAACGGGATCACATCATTAGGAGAATGATGTGATTGACTTGACCCATTCCGTTAGCTTAGCACACGATCGTTTAGTATTCTGCTATTGCTTTCTTCATGACTTATACATGTTCCTATGACTATGAGATTATGCAACTCCCGTTTACCGGAGGAACACTTTGTGTGCTACCAAACGTCACAACGTAACTGGGTGATTATAAAGGTGCTCTACAGGTGTCTCCAAAGGTACTTGTTGGGTTGGCGTATTTCGAGATTAGGATTTGTCACTTTGATTGTCGGAGAGGTATCTCTGGGCCCACTCGATAATGCACATCACTTAAGCCTTGCAAGCATTGCAACTAATGAGTTAGTTGCGGGATGATGTATTACGGAACGAGTAAAGAGACTTGCCGGTAACGAGATTGAACTAGGTATTGAGATGCCGACGATCGAATCTCGGGCAAGTAACATACCGATGACAAAGGGAACAACGTATGTTGTTATGCGGTTTGACCGATAAAGATCTTCGTAGAATATGTGGGAGCCAATATGAGCATCCAGGTTCCGCTATTGGTTATTGACCGGAGACATGTCTCGGTCATGTCTACATAGTTCTCGAACCCGTAGGGTCCGCACGCTTAAAGTTTCGATGACAGTTATATTATGAGTTTATATGTTTTGATGTACCGAAGGTAGTTCAGAGTCCCGGATGTGATCACGGACTTGACGAGGAGTCTCGAAATGGTCGAGACAAGAAGATTTACATATTGGACGACTATATTCGGATACCAGAATGGTTCCGGGGGTTATCGGATATATACCAGAGTACCGGGAGGTTACCGGAACCCCCCTGGGGGTTTAATGGGCCTACATGGGCCTTAGTGGAGAAGAGGAGAGGCGGCTAGGGCAGGCCGCGCGCCCCCTCCCCCTCTAGTCCGAATTGGACAAGGAGGGGGGCGGCGCCCCCCCCCCCCTTCCTTCCTCTCTCTCTCCTCTTTCCCCCTTCTCCTAGTCAAACAAGGAAGGGAGGGAGTCCTACTCCCGGTGGGAGTAGGACTCCTCCTGGCGCGCCCCTCTCCTGGCCGGCCGCCTCTCCCCCCTTGCTCCTTTATATACGGGGGCAGGGGGCACCCCAAAGATACAACAATTGATCATTGATCTTTTAGCCGTGTGCGGTGCACCCCTCCACCATAGTCCACCTCGATAATATCGTAGCAGTGCTTAGGCGAAGCCCTGCGTCGGTAGAACATCATCATCGTCACCACGCCGTCATGCTGACGAAACTCTCCCTCAACACTTGGCTGGATCGGAGTTCGAGGGACGTCATCGGGCTGAACGTGTGCTGAACTCGGAGGTGTCGTGCGTTCGGTAATTGATCGGTCGGATCATGAAGACGTATGACTACATCAACCGCGTTGTGATAAATGCTTCCGCTTTCGGTCTACGAGGGTACGTGGGCATACTCTCCCCTCTCGTTGCTATGCATCACCATGATCTTGCGTGTGCATAGGAATTTTTTTGAAATTACTACGTTCCCCAACAGTGGCATCCAAGCCAGGTTTTATGCGTAGATATCATATCACTTATATTGATTGCATGTGATGTTTATCTTTTATGCATCTTATCTTGCTTTGATTGATGGTACCATTATAAGATGATCTCTCACTAAATTATCAAGGTACAAGTGTTCTCCCTGAGTGTGCACCGTTGTGAAAGTTCTTCGTGCTGAGACACCACGTGATGATCGGGTGTGATAGGCTCTACGTTCAAATACAACGGGTGCAAAACAGTTGCACACGTGGAATACTCAGGTTAAACTTGACAAGCCTAGCATATAACAGATATGGCCTCGGAACACGGAGACCGAAAGGTCGAGCGTGAATCATATAGTAGATATGATCAACATAGTGATGTTCACCATTGAAACTACTCCATCTCACGTGATGATCGGACATGGTTTAGTTGATTTGGATCACGTGATCACTTAGAGGATTAGAGGGATGTCTATCTAAGTGGGAGTTCTTAAGTAATATGATTAATTGAACTTAAATTTATCATGAACTTAGTACCTGATAGTATTTTGCTTGTCTATGTTGATTGTAGATAGATGGCCCGTGCTGTTGTTCCGTTGAATTTTAATGCGTTCCTTGAGAAAGCAAAGTTGAAAGATTATGGTAGCAATTACACGGACTGGGTCCGTAACTTGAGGATTATCCTCATTGCTGCACAGAAGAATTACGTCCTGGAAGCACCGCTAGGTGCCAGACCTGCTGCAGGAGCAACACCAGATGTTATGAACGTCTGGCAGAGCAAAGCTGATGACTACTCGATAGTTCAGTGTGCCATGCTTTACGGCTTAGAACCGGGACTTCAATGACGTTTTGAACGTCATGGAGCATATGAGATGTTCCAGGAGTTGAAGTAATATTTCAAGCAAATGCCCGGATTGAGAGATATGAAGTCTCCAATAAGTTCTACAGCTGTAAGATGGAGGAGAATAGTTCTGTCAGTTAGCATATACTCAAAATGTCTGGGTATAACAATCACTTGATTCAACTGGGAGTTAATCTTCCGGATGATATCGTCATTGACAGAATTCTTCAATCACTGCCACCCAGCTACAAGAGCTTCGTGATGAACTATAACATGCAAGGGATGGATAAGACGATTCCCGAACTCTTCGCAATGCTAAAGGCTGCAGAGGTAGAAATCAAGAAGGAGCATCAAGTGTTGATTGTCAACAAGACCACCAGTTTCAAGAAAAAAGGGCAAAGGGAAGAAGAAGGGGAACTTCAAGAAGAACAGCAAACAAGTTGCTGCTCAGGAGAAGAAACCCAAGTCTGGACATAAGCCTGAGACTGAGTGCTTCTACTACAAACAGACTGGTCACTGGAAGCGGAACTGTCCCAAGTATTTGGCGGATAAGAAGGATGGCAAGGTGAACAAAGGTATATGTGATATACATGTTATTGATGTGTACCTTACTAACGCTCGCAGTAGCACCTGGGTATTTGATACTGGTTCTGTTGCTAATATTTGCAACTCAAAACAGGGACTACGGATTAAGCGAAGATTGGCTAAGGACGAGGTGACGATGCGCGTGGGAAATGGTTCCAAAGTCGATGTGATCGCGGTCGGCATGCTACCTCTACAACTACCTTCGGGATTAGTTTTAGACCTAAATAATTGTTATTTGGTGCCAGCGTTGAGCATGAACATTATATATATCTGGATCTTGTTTGATGCGAGACGGTTATTCATTTAAATCAGAGAATAATGGTTGTTCTATTTATATGAGTAATATCTTTTATGGTCATGCACCCTTGAAGAGTGGTCTATTTTTGTTGAATCTCGATAGTAGTGATACACATATTCATAATATTGAAGCCAAAAGATGCAGAGTTGATAATGATAGTGCAACTTATTTGTGGCACTGCCGTTTAGGTCATATTGGTGTAAAGCACATGAAGAAACTCCATACTGATGGACTTTTGGAACCACTTGATTATGAATCACTTGGTACTTGTGAACCGTGCCTCATGGGCAAGATGACTAAAACGCCGTTCTCCGGAACTATGGAGCGAGCAACAGATTTGTTGGAAATCATACATACAGATGTATGTGGTCCGATGAATGTTGAGGCTCGCGGCGGATATCGTTATTTTCTCACCTTCACAAATGATTTGAGCAGATATGGGTATATCTACTTAATGAAACATAAGTCTGAAACATTTAAAAAGTTCAAAGAATTTCAGAATGAAGTTGAAAATCATCGTAACAAGAAAATAAAGTTTCTACGATCGGATCGTGGAGGAGAATATTTGAGTTACGAGTTTGGTCTTCATTTGAAACAATGCGGAATAGTTTCGCAACTCACGCCATCCGGAACACCACAGCGTAATGGTGTGTCCGAACGTCGTAATCGTACTTTACTAGATATGGTGCGATCTATGATGTCTCTCACTGATTTACCGCTATCGTTTTGGGGTTACGCTTTAGAGACGGCTGCATTCACGTTAAATAGGAAACCATCGAAATCCGTTGAGACGACGCCTTATGAACTGTGGTTTGGCAAGAAACCAAAGTTGTCGTTTCTTAAAGTTTGGGGCTGCGATGCTTATGTGAAAAAGCTTCAACCTGATAAGCTCGAACCCAAATCGGAGAAATGTGTCTTCATAGGATACCCAAAAGAGACTGTTGGGTACACCTTCTATCACAAATCCGAAGGCAAGACTTTTGTTGCTAAATTTGGAATCTTTCTAGAGAAGGAGTTTCTCTCGAAAGAAGTGAGTGGGAGGAAAGTAGAACTTGATGAGGTAACTGTACCTGCTCCCTTATTCGAAAGTAGTTCATCACAGAAATCGGTTCCTGTGACACCTACACCAATTAGTGAGGAAGTTAATGATGATGATCATGAAACTTCAAATCAAGTTGTTACTGAACCTCGTAGGTCAACCAGAGTGAGATCCGCACCAGAGTGGTACGGTAATCCTGTTCTGGAGGTTATGTTACTGGACCATGACGAACCTACGAACTATGAAGAAGCGATGGTGAGCCCAGATTCAGCAAAATGGCTTGAGGCCATGAAATCTGAGATGGGATCCATGTATGAGAACAAAGTGTGGACTTTGGTTGACTTGCCCGATGATCGGCAAGCCATTGAGAATAAATGGATCTTCAAGAAGAAGACTGACGCCGACGGTAATGTTATTGTCTACAAAGCTCGAACTGTTGCAAAAGGTTTTCGACAAGTTCAAGGGATTGACTACGATGAGACTTTCTCACCCGTAGCGATGCTTAAGTCTGTCCGAATCATGTTAGCAATTGCCGCATTTTATGATTATGAAATTTGGCAAATGGATGTCAAAACTGCATTCCTGAATGGATTTCTGGAAGAAGAGTTGTATATGATGCAACCGTAAGGTTTTGTCGATCCAAAAGGAGCTAACAAAGTGTGCAAGCTCCAGCGATCCATTTATGGACTGGTGCAAGCCTCTCAGAGTTGGAATAAACGTTTTGATAGTGTGATCAAAGCATTCGGTTTTATACAGACTTTTGGAGAAGCCTGTATTTACAAGAAAGTGAGTGGGAGCTCTATAGCATTTCTGATATTATATGTGGATGACATATTACTGATTGGAAATGATATAGAATTTCTGGATAGCATAAAGGGATACTTGAATAAGTGTTTTTCAATGAAAGACCTCGGTGAAGCTACTTATATATTGGGCATCAAGATCTATAGAGATAGATCAAGACGCTTAATTGGACTTTCACAAAGCACATACCTTGACAAAGTTTTGAAGAAGTTCAAAATGGATCAAGCAAAGAAAGGGTTCTTGCCTGTGTTACAAGGTGTGAAGTTGAGTAAGACTCAATGCCCGACCACTGCAGAAGATAGAGAGAAGATGAAAGATGTTCCCTATGCTTCAGCCATAGGCTCTATCATGTATGCAATGCTGTGTACCAGACCTGATGTGTGCCTTGCTATAAGTTTAGCAGGGAGGTACCAAAGTAATCCAGGAGTGGATCATTGGACAGCGGTCAAGAACATCCTGAAATACCTGAAAAGGACTAAGGATATGTTTCTTGTTTATGGAGGTGACAAAGAGCTAATCGTAAATGGTTACGTCGATGCAAGCTTTGACACTGATCCGGACGATTCTAAATCGCAAACCGGATACGTGTTTACATTGAACGGTGGAGCTGTCAGTTGGGGCAGTTCTAAACAAAGCATTGTGGCGGGATCTACATGTGAAGCGGAGTACATAGCTGCTTCAGAATCAACAAATGAAGGAGTATGGATGAAGGAGTTCATATCCGATCTAGGTGTCATACCTAGTGCATCGGGTCCAATGAAATTTTTTTGTGACAATACTGGTGCAATTGCCTTGGCGAAGGAATCCAGATTTCACAAGAGAACCAAGCACATCAAGAGACGCTTCAATTCCATCCGGGATCTAGTCCAGGTGGGAGACATAGAAATTTGCAAGATACATACGGATCTGAATGTTGCAGACCCGTTGACTAAGCCTCTTCCACGAGTAAAACATGATCAACACCAAGGCTACATGGGTGTTAGAATCATTACTGTGTAATCTAGATTATTGACTCTAGTGCAAGTGGGAGACTGAAGGAAATATGCCCTAGAGGCAATAATAAAGTTATTATTTTTTTCCTTATATCATGATAAATGTTTATTATTCATGCTAGAATTGTATTAACCGGAAACATGATACATGTGTGAATACATAGACAAACAGAGTGTCACTAGTATGCCTCTACTTGACTAGCTCGTTGATCAAAGATGGTTATGTTTCCTAGCCATAGACATGAGTTGTCATTTGATCAACGGGATCACATCATTAGGAGAATGATGTGATTGACTTGACCCATTCCGTTAGCTTAGCACACAATCGTTTAGTATTCTGCTATTGCTTTCTTCATGACTTATACATGTTCCTATGACTATGAGATTATGCAACTCCCGTTTACCGGAGGAACACTTTGTGTGCTACCAAACGTCACAACGTAACTGGGTGATTATAAAGGTGCTCTACAGGTGTCTCCAAAGGTACTTGTTGGGTTGGCGTATTTCGAGATTAGGATTTGTCACTCCGATTGTCGGAGAGGTATCTCTGGGCCCACTCGATAATGCACATCACTTAAGCCTTGCAAGCATTGCAACTAATGAGTTAGTTGCGGGATGATGTATTACAGAACGAGTAAAGAGACTTGCCGGTAACGAGATTGAACTAGGTATTGAGATGCCGACGATCGAATCTCGGGCAAGTAACATACCGCGCGATGACAAAGGGAACAACGTATGTTGTTATGCGGTTTGACCGATAAAGATCTTCGTAGAATATGTGGGAGCCAATATGAGCATCCAGGTTCTGCTATTGGTTATTGACCGGAGACATGTCTCGGTCATGTCTACATAGTTCTCGAACTCGTAGGGTCCGCACACTTAAAGTTTCGATGACAGTTATATTATGAGTTTATATGTTTTGATGTACCAAAGGTAGTTCAGAGTCCCGGCTGTGATCACGGACATGACGAGGAGTCTCGAAATGGTCGAGACATGAAGATTGATATAGTGGATGACTATATTCGGATACCGGAATGGTTCCGGGGGTTATCGGATATATACCGGAGTACCGGGAGGTTATCGGAACCCCCCGGGGGTTTAATGGGCCTACATGGGCCTTAGTGCAGAAGAGGAGAGGCGGCTAGGGCAGGCCGCGTGCCCCCTCCCCCTCTAATCCGAATTGGACAAGGAGGGGGCGGCGCCCCCCTTTCCTTCCTCTCCCTCTCCTCTTTCCCCCTTCTCCTAATCCAACAAGGAAGGGAGGGAGTCCTACTCCCGGTGGGAGTAGGACTCCTCCTGGCGCGCCCCTCTCCTGGCCGGCCGCCTCTACCCCCTCCACCATAGTCCACCTCGATAATATCGTAGCAGTGCTTAGGCGAAGCCCTGCGTCGGTAGAACATCATCATCGTCACCGCGCTGTCGTGCTGACGAAACTCTCCCTCAACACTCGGATGGATCGGAGTTCGAGGGACGTCATCGGGCTGAACGTGTGCTGAACTCGGAGGTGTCGTGCGTTCAGTACTTGATCGGTCGGATCGTGAAGACGCACGACTACATCAACCACGTTGTGATAAACGCTTCCGCTTTCGGTCTACGAGGGTACGTGGACATACTCTCCCCTCTCGTTGCTATGCATCACCATGATCTTGCGTGTGCGTAGGAATTTTTTTGAAATTAGTACGTTCCCCAACACACATCGCTATAAGCCTTGCAAGCAATGTGACTAATGAGTTAGTTACGGGATGATGCACTACGGAACGAGTAAAGAGACTTGCCGGTAACGAGATTGAACTAGGTATTGAGATACCGACGATCGAATATCGGGCAAGTAAAATACCGATGACAAAGGGAACAACATATGTTGTTATGCGGTTCGACCGATAAAGATCTTCATAGAATATGTAGGAGCCAATATGGGCATCCAAGTTCCGCTATTGGTTATTGACCAGAGAAGTGTCTCAGTCATGTCTCCATAGTTCTCGAACCCGTAGGGTCCACACGCTTAACGTTCGTTGACGATATAGTATTATATGAGTTATGTATGTTGGTGACCGAATGTTGTTCGGAGTTCCGGATAAGATCACGGACATGACGAGGAACTCCGGAATGGTCCGGAGATAAAGATTGATATATGGGATAATAGTGTTTGGTCTCCGGAAGGGGTTCCGGATGTTCCCCGAAATGTTTGGGTACGAGAACACTTTATTTGGGCCAAAGGGGAAAGCCCACAAGGTTTTTGGAAAGCGCAAAAGGAAGTTTTGCGGAGTCCAGGGGCCAGACGCCAGGGTCCCTGGCATCTGGGTCCAGACGCCAGGAACCCTGGCGTTTGGTCCTGGAGTCTGAGAAGGACTCTTGCCTTTCGGGTGAAACTGACTTTGTGGAGGCTTTTACTCCAAGTTTCGACCCCAAGGCTCAACATATAAATAGAGGGGCAGGGCTAGCACCAAAGATACATCAAGAAACACCAAGTCGTGTGCCGGCAACCCCGTCCCCTCTAGTTTATCCTCCATCATAGTTTTCTTAGTGCTTAGGCGAAGCCCTGCGGAGATTGTTCTTCACCAACACCGTCACCACGCCGTTGTGCTGCCGGAACTCATCTACTACTTCGCCCCTCTTGCTGGATCGAGAAGGCGAGGACGTCGTCGAGCTGAACGTGTGCTGAACACGGAGGTGCCGTATGTTCGGTACTTGATCAGGACGGATCGTGAAGATGTATGACTACATCAACCGCGTTGATAAACGCTTCCGCTTACGGTCTACAAGGGTACGTAGACAACACTCTCCTCTCTCGTTGCTATGCATCACCATGATCCTGCGTGTGCGTAGGAATTTTTTTGAAATTACTACGTTCCCCAACAATCGCAACACCTCTTATGCGTGAGTTTGCAGAAATAATATGGATCAGCCCAGCTTGGGGCGCTGCAGGCGCCCGTTTGCAAAATACACAGTAAGGGGCGCCTGCAGCGCGAAATAGGATTCGCCCACATCCCCTAGGGCTCCATTTTTTTACATAAATTTTGGGTCGTTGACAGATGGACCGACTCACGTCAGGTGCTTTTTCGAAACGAAAAAAATTCAAGGGGTTTTCGACAAAATAACAGACCAAACGCCCTATCTCTTTCATTCCGTGGCTGAGAGCAGGGTCCTGTTGGGGATCGTAGCAGAAATTAAAATTTTCTACGCATCACCAAGATCAATCTATGGAGTTTACTAGCAACGAGAGGGGAGGAGTGCATCTACATACACTTGTAGATCGCGAGCGGAAGCGTTCAAGAGAACGGGGTTGATGGAGTCGTACTCGTCGTGATCCAAATCACCGATGATCCAAGCGCCGAACGGACGGCACCTCCGCGTTCAACACACGTACGGAGCGGTGACGTCTCCCACGCCTTGATCCAGCAAGGAGGAGGGAGAGGTTGAGGAAGAAGGCTCCAACAGTAGTACGACGGCATGGTGGTGGTGGAGTGACAGTTCTCCGGCAGGGCTTCGCCAAGCACACGCGGAGGAGGAGAGGTGTTGGGGAGTGGAGGGGCTGCGCCTTGGATGTGGTGCTGCAGCCTTCCCCTCACCCCTCTATTTATAGGGAGAAGGGGGAAAGGGCCGGCCCCTCTAGATGAGATCTAGAGGGGGGGCGGCCAAGGGGGGAGGGAGCTTGCCCCCCAAGCAAGGGGGGCGCCCCCCGTTTAGGGTTCCCCCCAAACCCTAGGCGCATGGGCCCTGGGGGGTTGGCGCCCAGCCCACTAAGGGCTGGTTCCCTTCCACCTACAGCCCATAAGGCCCTCCGGGGCAGGTGGACCCTCCCGGTGGACCCCCGGAACACCTCCGGTGGTCCCGGTACAATACCGGTATACCCCCGAATATTTCCGGTGACCGTATGGTGACTTCCCATATATAAATCTTTACCTCCGGACCATTCCGGAACTCCTCGTGATGTCCGGGATCTCATCCGGGACTCCGAACAACATTCGGTAATCACATACAAACCTTCCTTATAACCCTAGCGTCATCGAACCTTAAGTGTGTAGACCCTACGGGTTCAGGAATCATGCAGACATGACCGAGACACCTCTCTAGCCAATAACCAACAGCGGGATCTGGATACCCATGTTGGCTCCCACATGTTCCACGATGATCTCATCGGATGAACCACGATGTCGAGTATTCAAGCAATCCCGTATACAATTCCCTTTGTCAATCGATACTTTACTTGCCCGAGATTCGATCGTCGGTATCCCAATACCTCATTCAATCTCGTTACGGGCAAGTCACTTTACTCGTTCCATAATGCATGATCCCGTGACTAACTACTTAGTCACATTGAGCTCATTATGATGATGCAATACCGAGTGGGCCCAGAGATACCTCTCCGTCATACGGAGTGACAAATCCCAGTCTCGATCCGAGCCAACCCAACAGACACTTTCGGAGATACCTGTAGTGCACCTTTATAGCCACCCAGTTTGTGACGTTTGGTACACCCAAAGCATTCCTACGGTATCCGGGAGTTGCACGATCTCATGGTCTAAGGAAATGATACTTGACATTAGAAAAGCTTTAGCAAACGAACTACACGATCTAGTGTTATGCTTAGGATTGGGTCTTGTCCATCACATCATTCTCCTAATGATGTGATCCCGTTATCAATGACATCCAATGTCCATGGTCAGGAAACCGTAACCATCTATTGATCAACGAGCTAGTCAACTAGAGGCTCACTAGGGGCATGTTATGGTCTATGTATTCACACATGTATTACGATTTTCGGATAACACAATTAAAGCATGAACAATAGACAATTATCATGAACAAGGAAATATAATAATAACCATTTTATTATTGCCTCTAGGGCATATTTCCAACAGTCTCCCACTTGCACTAGAGTCAATAATCTAGTTACATTGTGATGAATCGTACACCCATAGAGTTCTGGTGTTGATCATGTTTTGCCCGTGGAAGAGGTTTAGTCAACGGATCTGCGACATTCAAATCCGTATGTACTTTACAAATATCTATGTCTCCATTTTGAACATTTTCACGAATGGAGTTGAAGCGACGCTTGATGTGCCTTGTCTTCTTGTGAAACCTGGGCTCCTTGGCAAGGGCAATAGCTCCAGTGTTGTCACAGAAGAGAGTCATCGGCCCCGATGCATTGGGAATAACTCCTAGGTCGGCAATGAACTCCTTCATCCAGATTGCTTCATGTGCTGCCTCCGAGGCTGCCATGTACTCCGCTTCACATGTAGATCCCGCCATGATGCTTTGCTTGCAACTGCACCAGCTGACTGCCCCACCATTCAAAATATACACGTATCCGGTTTGTGACTTAGAGTCATCCAGATCTGTGTCGAAGCTAGCATCGACATAACCCTTTACGACGAGCTCTTCGTCACCTCCATAAACGAGAAACATATCCTTAGTCCTTTTCAGGTACTTCGGGATGTTCTTGACCGCTGTCCGGTGTTCCATGCCGGGATTACTTTGGTACCTTCCTACCAAACTTACGGCAAGGTTTACATCAGGTCTGGTACACAGCATGGCATACATAATAGACCCTATGGCCGAGGCATAGGGGACGACACTCATCTTTTCTCTATCTTCTGCCGTGGTCGGGCATTGAGCCGTGCTCAATCTCACACCTTGCAATACAGGCAAGAACCCCTTCTTGGACTGATCCATATTGAACTTCTTCAATATCTTGTCAAGGTATGTGCTTTGTGAAAGACCTATGAGGCGTCTCGATCTATCTCTATAGACCATGATGCCTAATATGTAAGCAGCTTCTCCAAGGTCCTTCATTGAAAAACACTTATTCAAGTAGGCCTTTATACTTTCCAAGAATTCTATATCATTTCCCATCAATAGTATGTCATCCACATATAATAAGAGAAATGCTACAGAGCTCCCACTCACTTTCTTGTAAACACAGGCTTCTCCATAAGTCTGCGTAAACCCAAACGCTTTGATCATCTCATCAAGCGAATGTTCCAACTCCGAGATGCCTGCACCAGCCCATAGATTGAGCGCTGGAGCTTGCATACTTTGTCAGCATTCTTAGGATCGACAAAACCTTCCGGCTGCATCATATACAATTCTTCCTTAAGGAAGCCGTTAAGGAATGCCGTTTTGACGTCCATTTGCCATATTTCATAATCGTAGAATGCGGCAATTGCTAACATGATTCGGACGGACTTCAGCTTCGCTACGGGTGAGAAGGTCTCATCGTAGTCAACTCCTTGAACTTGTCGCTAACCCTTAGCGACAAGTCGAGCTTTATAGATGGTAACATTTCCATCCGCGTCCGTCTTCTTCTTAAAGATCCATTTATTTTCTATCGCTCGCCGATCATCGGGCAAGTCTGTCAAAGTCCATACTTTGTTTTCATACATGGATCCTATCTCGGATTGCATGGCTTCAAGACATTTGTTGGAATCTGGACCCGCCATTGCTTCTTCATAGTTCGAAGGTTCACCATTGTCCAACAACATGATTTCCAGGACAGGGTTGCCGTACCACTCTGGTGCGGAACGTGTCCTTGTGGACCTACGAAGTTTAGTGGTAACTTGATCATGATCGTCATCATTAACTTCCTCTCTAGTCGGTGCAGGCACCACAGAAACATTTTATTGTGCTGCGCTACTTTCTGGTTCGAGAGGGGTCATCTCATCAAGTTCCACTTTCCTCCCACTTACTTCTTTCGAGAGAAACTCTTTCTCCAGAAAGGACCCGTACTTGGCAACGAAGATCTTGCCTTCGGATCTGAGGTAGAAGGTATACCCAATGGTTTCCTTAGGGTATCCTATGAAGACGCATTTTTCCGACTTGGGTTCGAGCTTTTCAGGTTGAAGTTTCTTGACATAAGCATCGCATCCCCAAACTTTAAGAAACGACAGCTTAGGTTTCTTTCCAAACCATAATTCATACGGTGTCGTCTCAACGGATTTCGACGGAGCCCTATTTAAAGTGAATGCGGCAGTCTCTAAAGCATAACCCCAGAATGATAGCGGTAGATCGGTAAGAGACATCATAGATCGCACCATATCCAATAGAGTGCGATTACGACGTTCGGACACACCATTACGCTGAGGTGTTCCAGGCGGCGTGAGTTGTGAAACAATCCCATATTTCATTAAGTGTGTGCCAAATTCGTGACTCAAATATTCCCCTCCACGATCTGATCGTAAGAACTTTGTTTTCCTGTCACGTTGATTCTCAACCTCACTCTGAAATTCCTTGAACTTTTCAAAGGTCTCAGACTTGTGTTTCATTAAGTAGACATACCCATATCTACTCAAGTCATCAGTGAGGGTGAGAACATAACGATAGCCACCGCGAGCCTCAACGCTCATTGGACCGCACACATCAGTATGTATGATTTCCAATAAGTTGGTTGCTCGCTCCACTGTTCCGGAGAACGGAGTCTTGGTCATTTTGCCCATGAGGCATGGTTCGCACGTGTCAAATGATTCATAATCAAGAGACTCCAAAAGTCCATCTGCATGGAGTTTCTTCATGCGTTTGACACCAATGTGACCAAGGCGGCAGTGCCACAAGTATGTGGGACTATCATTATCAACCTTACATTTCTTGGCATTCACACTATGAATATGTGTAACATCACGCTCGAGATTCATTAAGAATAAACCATTGACCAGCGGGGCATCACCATAAAACATATCTCTCATATAAATAGAACAACCATTATTCTCGGATTTAAATGAGTAGCCATCTCGCATTAAACGAGATCCAGATACAATGTTCATGCTCAAAGCTGGCACTAAATAACAATTATTGAGGTTAAGACTGGTCCCGCAGGTAAATGTAGAGGTAGCGTGCCGACGGCGATCACATCGACCTTGGAACCATTCCCGACGCGCATCGTCACCTCGTCCTTCGCCAGTCTCCGCTTATTCCGCAGCTCCTGCTTTGAGTTACAAATATGAGCAACCGCACCGGTATCAAATACCCAGGAGCTACTACGAGTGCTGGTTAGGTACACATCTATAACATGTATATCACATATACCTTTGGTATTGCCGGCCTTCTTATCCGCTAAGTACTTGGGGCAGTTCCGCTTCCAGTGACCGTTTCCCTTGCAATAAAAGCACTCAGTCTCAGGCTTGGGTCCATTCTTTGTCTTCTTCCCGGCAGCTTGCTTACCGGGCGCGGCAACTCCCTTGCCGTCTTTCTTGAAGTTCTTCTTACCCTTGCCTTTCTTGAACTTAGTGGTTTTATTCACCATCAACACTTGATGTTCCTTTTTGATCTCCACCTCCACTGATTTCAGCATTGAATATACCTCAGGAATGGTCTTTTCCATCCCCTTCATATTGAAGTTCATCACAAAGCTCTTGTAGCTAGGTGGGAGCGACTGAAGGATTCTGTCAACGACCGCGTCATCCGGGAGATTAACTCCCAGCTGACACAAGCGGTTGTGCAACCCAGACATTTTGAGTATGTGTTCGCTGACGGAACTATTCTCCTCCATCTTACAACTGTAGAACTTGTCGGAGACTTCATATCTCTTGACCTGGGCATGAGCTTGGAAAACCATTTTCAGCTCTTGGAACATCTCATATGCTCCGTGCTGCTCAAAACGCTTTTGGAGCCCCGGTTCTAAGCTGTAAAGCATGCCGCACTGAACCAGGGAGTAATCATCACTACGTGACTGCCAGGCGTTCAGAACGTCTTGAGTTGCTGGGAAAACAGGTGCATCACCTAGCGGTGCTTCAAGGACATATGCTTTCTTGGCAGCTATGAGGATAATCCTCAGGTTACGGACCCAGTCCGTGTAGTTGCTACCGTCGTCTTTCAGCTTGGTTTTCTCTAGGAACGCGTTGAAGTTGAGGGCAACATTAGCGTGGGCCATTTGATCTACAAGACATATTGTAAAGGTTTTTTAGACTAAGTTCATGATAATTAAGTTCATCTAATCAAATTATTAACGAACTCCCACTCAGACAGACATCCCTCTAGTCATCTAAGTGATACATGATCCGAGTCAACTAGGCCGTGTCCGATCATCACGTGAGACGGACTAGTCATCATCGGTGAACATCTTCATGTTGATCGTATCTGCTATACGACTCATGTTCGACCTTTCGGTCTCTTGTGTTCCGAGGCCATGTCTGTACATGCTAGGCTCGTCAAGTCAACCTAAGTGTATTGCGTGTGTAAATCTGGCTTACACCCGTTGTATGCGAACGTTAGAACCTATCACACCCGATCATCACGTGGTGCTTCGGAACAACGAACCTTCTCAACGGTGCACAGTTAGGGGGAACACTTTCTTGAAATTTTAGCGAGGGATCATCTTATTTATGCTACCGTCGTTCTAAGCAAATAAGATGTAAAACATGATAAACATCACATGCAATCAAATAGTGACATGATATGGCCAATATCATTTTACTCCTTTTGATCTCCATCTTCGGGGCGCCATGTTCATCATCGCCACCGGCATGACACCATGATCTCCATCATCATGATCTCCATCATCGTGTCTTCATGAAGTTGTCTCGCCAACTATTACTTCTACTACTATGGCTAACGGTTAGCAATAAAGTAAAGTAATTACATGACGTTCCAGTTGACACGCAGGTCATAAATAAATTAAGACAACTCCTATGGCTCCTGCCGGTTGTCATACTCATCGACATGCAAGTCGTGATTCCTATTACAAGAACATGATCAATCTCATACATCACATATATCATTCATCACATCCTTCTGGCCATATCACATCACATGACACTTGCTGCAAAAACAAGTTAGACATCCTCTAATTGTTGTTGCAAACTTTTACGTGGCTGCTATAGGTTTCTAGGAAGAACGATTCTTACCTACGCCAAAACCACAACGTGATATGCCAATTTCTATTTACCCTTCATAAGGACCCTTTTCATCGAATCCGATCCGACTAAAGTGGGAGAGACAGACACCCGCTAGCCACCTTATGCAACTAGTGCATGTCAGTCGGTGGAACCTGTCTCACGTAAGCGTACATGTAAGGTCCGTCCGGGCCGCTTCATCCCACGATGTCGCCGAATCAAGATAAGACTAGTAACGGCAAGTAAATTGACAAAATTGACGCCCACAACAACTTGTGTTCTACTCGTGCATACAAACTACGCATAGACCTAGCTCTGATACCACTGTTGGGGATCGTAGCAGAAATTAAAATTTTCTACGCATCACCAAGATCAATCTATGGAGTTTACTAGCTACGAGAGGGGAGGAGTGCATCTACATACCCTTGTAGATCGCGAGCGGAAGCGTTCAAGAGAACGGGGTTGATGGAGTCGTACTCGTCGTGATCCAAATCACCGATGATCCAAGCGCCGAACGGACGGCACCTCCGCGTTCAACACACGTACGGAGCGGTGACGTCTCCCACGCCTTGATCCAGCAAGGAGGAGGGAGAGATTGAGGAAGAAGGCTCCAACAGCAGCACGACGGCGTGGTGGTGGTGGAGTGACAGTTCTCCGGCAGGGCTTCGCCAAGCACACGCGGAGGAGGAGAGGTGTTGGGGAGGGGAGGGGCTGCGCCTTGGATGTGGTGCTGCAGCCCTCCCCTCACCCCTCTATTTATAGGGAGAAGGGGGAAGGGGGCCGGCCCCTCTAGATGAGATCTAGAGGGGGGCGGCGGCCAAGGGGGGAGGGAGCTTGCCCCCCAAGCAAGGGGGGCGCCCCCCCTTTAGGGTTCCCCCCAAACCCTAGGCACATGGGCCCTAGGGGGGTTGGCGCCCAGCCCACTAAGGGCTGGTTTCCTTCCACCTACAGCCCATAAGGCCCTCCGGGGCAGGTGGACCCTCCCGGTGGACCCCCGGAACCCCTCCGGTGGTCCCGGTACAATACCGGTATACCCCTGAATATTTCCGGTGACCGTATGGTGACTTCCCATATATAAATCTTTACCTCCGGACCATTCCGGAACTCCTCGTGACGTCCGGGATCTCATCCGGTACTCCGAACAACATTCGGTAATCACATACAAACCTTCCTTATAACCCTAGCGTCATCGAACCTTAAGTGTGTAGACCCTACGGGTTCAGGAATCATGCAGACTTGACCGAGACACCTCTCTAGCCAATAACCAACAGCGGGATCTGGATACCCATGTTGGCTCCCACATGTTCCACGATGATCTCATCGGATGAACCACGATGTCGAGGATTCAATCAATCCCGTATACAATTCCCTTTGTCAATCGGTACGTTACTTGCCCGAGATTCGATCGTCGGTATCCCAATACCTTGTTCAATCTCGTTACCGGCAAGTCACTTTACTCGTACCGTAATGCATGATCCCGTGACCAAACACTTGGTCACATTGAGCTCATTATGATGATGCATTACCGAGTGGGCCCAGAGATACCTCTCCGTCACACAGAGTGACAAATCCCAGTCTCGATTCGTGCCAACCCAACAGACACTTTCGGAGATACACGTAGTGCACCTTTATAGCCACCCAGTTACGTTGTGACGTTTGGCACACCCAAAGCACTCCTATGGTATCCGGGATTTGCACAATCTCATGGTCTCCGGTTAATACAATTCTAGCATGAATAATAAACATTTATCATGAAATAAGGAAATAAATAATAACTTTATTATTGCCTCTATGGCATATTTCCTTCAGTCTCCCACTTGCACTAGAGTCAATAATCTAGATCACATCACCATGTGATTAACACCTATAGTTCACATCACCATGTGATTAACACCCATAGTTCACATCACCATGTGACCAACACCCAAAGGGTTTACTAGAGTCAATAATCTAGTTCACATCGCTATGTGATTAACACCCAAAGAGTACTTAGGTGTGATCATGTTTTGCTTGTGAGAGAAGTATAGTTAATGGGTCTGCCATATTCAGATCCGTATGTATTTTGCAAATTTCTATGTCTACAATGCTATGCACAGAGCTACTCTAGCTAATTGCTCCCTCTTCAATATGTATCCAGATTGAGACTTAGAGTCATCTGGATCAGTGTCAAAGCTTGCATCGACGTAACCCTTTACGACGAACCTTTTTGTCACTTCCATAACCGAGAAACATATTCTTATTCCACTGAGGATAATTTTGACCGCTATCCAGTGATCCACTCCTGGATCACTATTGTACCCTCTTGCCAAACTCATGATGAGGTACACAATAGGTCTGGTACACGGCATAGCATACTTTATAGAACCTATGACTGAGGCATAGGGAATGACTTTCATTCTCTTTCTATTTTCTGCCGTGGTCAGGTTTTGAGTCTTACTCAACTTCACACCTTGCAACACAGGCAAGAACTCCTTCTTTGACTGTTCCATTTTGAACTACTTCGAAATCTTGTCAAGGTATGTACTCATTGAAAAATCTTATCAAGCGTCTTGATCTATCTCTATAGATCTTGATGCTCAATGTGTAAGCAGCTTCGCCGAGGTCTTTCTTTGAAAAACTTCTTTCAAACACTCCTTTATGCTTTCCAGAAAATTCTACATCATTTCCGATCAACAATATGTCACTCACATATACTTATCAGAAAGGCTGTAGTGCTCCCACTCACTTTCTTGTAAATACAGGCTTCACCGCAAGTCTGTATAAAACTATATGCTTTGATCAACTCATCAAAGTGTATATTCCAACTCCGAGATGCTTGCACCAGTCCATAGATGGATCGCTGGAGCTTGCACACTTTGTTAGCACCTTTAGGATTAACAAAAACTTCTTGTTGTATCATATACAACTCTTCTTTAAGAAATCCATTAAGGAATGCAGTTTTGACATCCATTTGCCAGATTTCATCAAATGTGGCAATTGCTAACATGATTCGGACAGACTTTAAGCATCGATACGAGTGAGAAAATCTCATCGTAGTCAACACCTTGAACTTGTCGAAAACGTTTTGCGACATTCGAGCTTTGTAGATAGTAACACTACTATCAGCGTCCGTCTTCCTCTTGAAGATCCATTTATTCTCAATGGCTTGCCGATCATCGGGCAAGTCAACCAAAGTCCATACTTTGTTCTCATACATGGATCCCATCTCAGATTTCATGGCGTCAAGCCATTTTGCGGAATCTAGGCTCATCATCACTTCCTCATAGTTCGTAGGTTCATCATGGTCTATTAACATGACTTCCAGAACATGATTACCATACCACTCTGGTGCGGATCATACTCTGGTTGACCTACGAGGTTCGGTAGTAACTTGATCTGAAGTTTCATGATCATCATCATTAACTTCCTCACTAATTGGTGTAGGCATCACTGGAACTGATTTCAGTGATGAGCTACTTTCCAATTTGAGAGAAGGTACAATTACCTCATCAAGTTCTACTTTCCTCCCACTCACTTCTTTCGAGAGAAACTTCTTCTCTAGAAAGGATCCATTCTTAGCAACAAAGATCTTGCCTTCGAATCTGTGATAGAAGGTGTACCCAACAGTTTCTTTTGGGTATCCTATGAACACGCACTTCTCTGATTTGGGTTTGAGCTTATCAGGCTGAAACTTTTTCACATAAGCATCGCAACCCCAAACTTTAAAAAATGACAACTTGGGTTTCTTGCCAAACCACAGTTCATACGGTGTCGTCTCAACGGATTTAGACGGTGCCCTATTTAACGTGAATGCAGTTGTCTCTAATGCATAACCCCAAAACGATAGTGATAAATCGGTAAGAGATGTCATAGATTGCACCATATCTAATAAAGTACGGTTATGACGTTCGGACACACCATTACGCTGTGATGTTCGAGGTGGCGTGAGTTGTGAAACTATTCCACATTGTTTTAAATGAAGACCAAACTCATAACTCAAATATTCACCTCTACGATCAGATCATAGAAACTTTTTTTCTTGTTACGATGATTTTCTACTTCACTCTGAAATTCTTTGAACTTTTCAAATGTTTCAGACTTATGTTTCATCAAGTAGATATACCCATATTAGCTCAAATCATCTGTGAAGTTCCGAAATTAACGATACCTACCGCAAGCCTTAACACTCATCAGATCGTATACATCAATATGTATTATTTCCAACAAGTCCGTTGCTTGCTCCATTGTTCTGGAGAACGAAGTCTTAGTCATCTTGCCCATGAGGCATGATTCACAAGCATCAAGTGATTCATAATCAAGTGATTCCAAAAACCCATCAGCATGGAGTTTCTTCACGCGCTTTACACCAATATGACCTAAACGGCAGTGCCACAAATAAGTTGCACTATCATTATTAACTTTGCATTTTTTGGCTTCAATATTATGAATATGTGTATCACTACGATCGAGATCCAACAAACCATTTTCATTGGGTGTATGACCATCGAAGGTTTTATTCATGTAAACAGAACAACAATTATTCTCTGACTTTAAATAAATAAACGTTTGGCAATAAACATGATCAAATCATATTCATGCTCAACGCAAACACCAAATAACATTTATTTAGGTTTAACACTAATCCTGAAAGTATAGGGAGTGTGCGATGATGATCATATCAATCTTGGAACCACTTCCAACACACATCGTCACTTCACCCTTAACTAGTCTTTGTTCATTCTGCAACTCCCGTTTCGAGTTACTACTCTTAGAAACTGAACCAGTATCAAATACCAAGGGGTTGCTATAAACACTAGTAAAGTACACATCAATGTATATCAAATATAGCTTTGTTCACTTTGCCATCCTTCTTATCCACCAAGTATCTAGGGTAGTTCCACTTCCAGCGACCATTTCCTTTGTAGTAGAAGGACTCAGTTTCAGGCTTGGGTCTAGCTTTGGGTTTCTTCATGGGAGTGGCAACTTGCTTGCCGTTCTTCTTGAAGTTCCCTTTCTTTTCCTTTGCCCTTTTACTTGAAACTAGTGGTCTTGTCAACCATCAACACTTGATGCTTTTTCTTGATTTCTACCTTCGTCGATTTCAGCATCGCGAAGAGCTCGGGAATTACTTTCGTCATCCCTTGCATATTATAGTTCATCACGAAGTTCTAGTAACTTGGAGATAGTGACTAGAGAACTTTGTCAATTACTATCTTATCTGGAAGATTAACTCCCACTTGATTCAAGCAATTGTAGTACCCAGACAATCTGAGCACATGCTCACTGGTTGAGCTATTCTCCTCCATCTTGTAAGCAAAGTACTGTCAGAGGTCTCATACCTCTTGATACGGGCATGAGTATGAAATACCAATTTCAACTCTTGGAACATCTTATAAGCTCTGTGGCGTTCAAAACATTTTTGAAGTCCCGGTTCTAAGCCGTAAAGCATGGTGCACTAAACTATCAAGTAGTCATCATACCGAGCTTTTGTCAAAACGTTCATAACGTCGGCATCTGCTCCTGCAATAGGTCTGTCACCTAGTGGTGCATCAAGGACATAATTCTTCTGTGCAGCAATGAGGAAAATCCTCAGATCACGGACCAAGTCCGCATCATTGCTACTATCATCTTTCAACTTATATTTCTCTAGGAACATATAAAAATAAACGGGGAGCTACATCGCGAGCTATTGATCTACAACATAGATATGCTAACACTACCAGGACTAAGTTCATGATAAATTAAAGTTCAATTAATCATATTACTTAAGAACTCCCACTTAGATAGACATCCCTCTAATCATCTAAGTGGTCACGTGATCCATATCAACTAAACCATGTCCGATCATCACGTGAAATGGAGTAGTTTTCAATGGTGAACATCACTATGTTGATCATATCTACTATATGATTCACGCTCGACCTTTCGGTCTCAGTGTTCCGAGGCCATATCTGCATATGCTAGGCTCGTCAAGTTTAACCAGAGTATTCTGCGTGTGCAAAACTGGCTTGCACCCGTTGTATGTGAACGTAGAGCTTATCACACCCGATCATCACGTGGTGTCTCGGCACAACGAACTGTAGCAATGATGCATACTCAGGGAGAACACTTGTACCTTGAAATTTAGTGAGAGATCATCTTATAATGCTACCGCCGTACTAAGCAAAATAAGATGCATAAAGGATAAACATCACATGCAATCAATATAAGTGATATGATATGGCCATCATCATCTTGTGCCTTTGATCTCCATCTCCAAAGCAGCGTCATGATCACCATCGTCACCGGCTTGACACCTTGATCTCCATCGAAGCATCGTTGTCGTCTCGCCAACTATTGCTTCTACGACTATCGCTACCGCTTAGTGATAAAGTAAAGCAATTACATGGCGATTGCATTTCATACAATAAAGCGACAACCATATGGCTCCTCCAGTTGCCAATAACTTTTACAAAACATGATCATCTCATACAAAAATTTATATATAATCACGTCTTGACCATATCACATCACAGCAAGCCCTGCAAAAACAAGTTAGACGTCCTCTACTTTGTTGTTGCAAGTTTTACGTGGCTGCTACGGGCTTTGCAAGAACCGTTCTTACCTACGCATCAAAATGACAACGATTTTTCGTAAAGTGTGTTGTTTTAACCTTCAACAAGGACCGGGCGTAGTCACACTCGATTCAACTAAAGCTGGAGAAACCGACACCCACTAGCCACCTGTGTGCGAAGCATGTCGGTAGAACCAGTCTCATGAACACGGTCATGTAATGTCGGTCTGGGCCGCTTCATCCAACAATACCGCCGAATCAAAATATGACATGCTGGTAAGCAGTATGACTATTATCGCCCACAATTCTTTGTGTTCTACTCGTGCATATAACATCTACGCATAGACCCGGCTCTGATACCACTGTTGGGGAACGTAGTATTTCAAAAAAAAATCTACGATCACGCAAGATCTATCTAGGAGAAGCATAGCAATGAGCAGGGAGAGTGTGTCCACGTACCCTCGTAGACCGAAAGCAGAAGCGTTAAGTAACGTGGTTGATGTAGTCAAACGTCTTCGCGATCCAACCGATCAAGTACCGAACTCACGGTACCTCCGCGATCTGCACACGTTCGGCTCGGTGACGTCCCTCGAACTCTAGATCCAGCTGAGGCCGAGGGAGAGTTCCGTCAGCACGACGGCGTGGTGACGGTGATGATGAAGTTACCGGTGCAGGGCTTCACCTAAGCACTACGACGATATGACCGAGGTGGAAAACTGTGGAGGGGGCACCGCACACGGCTAAAGATCAACTTGTGTGTCTATGGGGTGCCCCCTGCCCCCTATATAAAGGAGCAAGGGGGAGGCCGGCCGGCCCTCATAGGGCGCGCCCAAGGGGGGGCAATCCTACTCCAAGTAGGAGTTGGACCCCCCCTTCCTAGTCCAACTAGGAGAAGAAGGAAGGAGAGGGGAAAGAGAAGGAAGGAGGGGGCGCCGCACCTCCCCCTAGTCCAATTCGGACTATGCCCATGGGGGGCGCGCGGCCAGCCCTTGGCTGCCCCTCTCTCTCTCCCCTAGGCCCAATAAGGCCCATTACTTCTCCGGTGGTTCCGATAACTCTTCCGCCACTCCGATATTTATCCGGTGACCCCCGGAACTCATCCGGTGTCCGAATAACATCGTCCAATGTATCATTCTTTATGTCTCGACCATTTCGAGACTCCTCGTCATGTCTGTGATCTCATCCGGGACTCCGAACAACCTTCGGTACATCAAATCACATAAACTCATAATACCAATCGTCATCGAACGTTAAGCGTGCGGACCCTACGGGTTCGAGAACTATGTAGACATGATTGAGACTCATCTCCGGTCAATAACCAATAGCGGAACCTGGATGCTCATATTGGCTCCTACATATTCTACGAAGACCTTTATCGGTCAAACCGCATAACAACATACATTGTTCCCTTTGTCATCGGTACGTTACTTGCCCGAGATTCGATCGTCGGTATCATCATACCTAGTTCAATCTCGTTACTGGCAAGTCTCTTTACTCATTCCGTAATGCATCATCCCATGACTAACTCATTAGTCACATTGCTTGCAAGGCTTATAGTGATGTGCATTACCGAGAGGGCCCAGAGATACCTCTCCGAAACACGGAGTGACAAATCCTAATCTCGATCTATGACAACCCAACAAACACCATCGGAGACACCGGTAGAGCATCTTTATAATCACCCAGTTACGTTGTGACGTTTGATAGCACACTAATTAAGCGTTCCTCCGGTATTCGGGAGTTGCATAATCTCATAGTCATTGGAACATGTATAAGTCATGAAGAAAGCAATAGCAATAAAACTGTAACGATCATAATGCTAAGCTAACGAATGGGTCTTGTCCATCACATCATTCTCCTAATGATGTGATCATGTTCATCAAATGACAACACATGTCTATGGTTAGGAAACATAACCATCTTTGATAAACGAGCTAGTTAAGTAGAGGCATACTAGGGACACTTATGTTTTGTCTATGTATTCACACATGTACTAAGTTTCCGGTTAATACAATTCTAGCATGAATAATAAACATTTATCATGAAATAAGGAAATAAATAATAACTTTATTATTGCCTCTAGGGCATATTTCCTTCAGCTGAGTACCGATCAAGCTAGCCAGATTAATCAAAATACCCAACGGATGAAATGGTTTGACGCGAGCTGGCTTGTTGAGAAGAACTTCAACGATGTGGTATGATATATGGCAAGATGTGTTGGCACATGCACCAGCAACAGATGTTAAAAGCAGGTTAGTCTACATGCATGCAAAGCTTGGTGAGTGGCATAGCAAACACGAAGTATTAGAAAAACAAATAACGGGCTGAGAAAAGCACATCGTGAACTTGACCAGGTGATGTCAGGCCCCATGATCGATTTGCAGCCGACAAAGTACACATGAAGAGCTTTCCATGTCTTGTCGAGCAGCTTTGGGAGCAAGAGGAAGCACATTGGGTGCAGAGGGCTAGAGCCAACTGGCTTCGCATGGAGAGAGGCACATTGAATTTCTTTAGGCTCATAGTTTGTAATATAGGATTTTAGTGGACCCAAGATCCAAATTGAGTTTAAAGGCAATCCCCACTATCCAAAGGGGTACATACAAAATAGAGTGATGAACTATATCTCAAGATCCGCAGTCAAATCCCCAGGCTTTCTTAGTTTTCCATCCTTTGATTCTTGTGAGAGGGAGATCCTACAGGTTCTTAGGAGAGTTGATCGAATATCTTGTGAGGAGTTCATCCAAGTGACTTTTGCTTTGCTTCTTACTATTGGAGGTTGTGCGTCTCCTATGCAGTTAGGAGTCAATTGAGAGCCTTTAGGAAGGTAAACCCTGATTTCACCTTTGCGGTATGAAGGCATGGTGAGATAGGTGGCCAATAGGCTTAGTGGGCTACTTTTGGGTGACCTTGCCGAGACCTCTGTGACTTAGGACTTTATGCCTGAACCTTCACCATGAGGAGTATCATTGCACCAATTATCTGAATACCGGGAAAACATCGTTTTTTTGTGATGTTTCGCTCCCACACTCTCTTTACCCTCTCTTTTACTTACTTGCAAGTTTCGCTTCTACACTCTATTTTGTTGTTGATTTGCATGCATAGGTTTCTTTTAGGGAACCATGGTAGAAGATCTTAAAACTTTGCCACTAATAATGGAGTAGACTTTAATTAATTCTATCCACTCCCACTAGACCATAACATGGTCCCATTCATCCTCACATTATCATTGTCATTATGATTACCATTACTACGCTTTAAGTGTTACGGCTTCATGTGCTCTGGTGGTGCCATCGCTCCTTGTTGATATCAACAAATGACACGTGGAGGTCGTGGACTTCTAAACGACATATGTTTATCCACGTAGGACTTTAGATCATGTTGCCAAGCCCTTTACATAACACACATTGGATGCTGAATAGGTAACCAACCACGCGATTGATATTCAAAGCAAACAAAATTGTCTTACTTAAAAACGTGAAAGGTACTATCGTCCACTCGTCCTTCATCCAACCTCTTGTACAAACACCCCTCCTTTTCCAATTTTATTCCCCCCTACCATCTCTGTTGTTCCCATCGATTTTCCGTAAAAGCACCCTCAACTACCCAACTCTTGGCTCACCATAAAGTTATGTTTTCTTTGGTAATTCAATAAGTGTTTATAAAAAAATCCCTTTTTATGCAATCACATTAACAATAAAAGGGTACGTTAATCATGGGCTAATCTACTAGGATATTTATGTCACCACTGCAACACACATGCAAATATCTATTATATATCAAATATGCATTTATCAGTTATACACCATACCAATCCCCCACATCTCCCATGCTCGAGGCGGACTCCTTGCACATGGGACACGAGGGAAAAAAATAAGAGATGATGTTAAATAAAGAGAAATCATTCTAATATATTATAAATCATCAAGACCAAGTGAATGATTAGCCAGTTTCGGACCTCTGAAATAGGGTTTGAAATGGAAACTGCAAAAAATCCAACTCTAATGTAGGCGGCTATCTCATGGTGTAGATATCCGGTGGTGTGGCAGATCTTCTTCTCATTCGTGTGGGTCTAGATGAAGCCTTTCCCCTATGGATTTTCTTTCTTATTCTTCTCTGGTTCTAGGTTGCTATGTTCGTTTGTGTGTCACTCCCTTCATGAATGTTGTTGGGTTTTAAGTGGTACTCGTGACACCACATGGTACGACCATGGTGTGGTCTTCGTATTTGCCTTCAAAAGAAAGTTACCGAAAATACTATTTCCTATACAATCCTAGTTCTAGAATCCTTCCAATAATAATAGTTAGTTAAGCCAAAAAAGGTAATCGTCAGATAAAAAAATCAAATATGAGCAATGTGAAAACTCCATGAAAAAAACGATGCACTCTAGAGACATCACTTCCACACGTAGCCTTAGTTGATCGGGTTTGACTAAGTGAGGTGACGTCACTAGACACGCAGCCGCCATGTATGATGCCATTTGCGAAAAACAACAACATAACCGAAACATTGTAACATGTCGAATGACGAACAAACATCATAGCATAAAAGGAATAAAGCAATCAACAAAACACATGGGAACATAAACATAAAAGAGAACAGAAAAATAGCGACATGCAACAAGGACGGTACACTAGCAACCATCCCCTGCGACACACATACAACACTGTCATTCTGCCGTTGTGTTTTGGCATCGGTTGTTTTGCGCGCTCGCGCCCATAAATAAAAGGGCGAGACAAGGTCAACTGAGCATCGAGGGAATAAAATGGGGCCCGAGTCGAATGATGAATGATTTAGGATGCACCCACCCTATAAATAAGGCGCAAGGAAACGCCATCCCGTGAGTCGGCGCCCCTCGGTGAAGCATATAAGTTCACGAGGGCACCCTATACATGGACATAGATGCTGCGACTCATGATACAATACAAATGGAGCTTGTGCTAGTACCACGCAGAAGCCACCCTTCAACACGTCGGCCATGCCTACTACTGGCGCATGCAGGCACGATCGCACCACCGCCATCGGCGACACGAGGGCCCACAACTAGCTTACCGAAAGCATGCATGACAACCTTCCAGGTGATGGGACCATCGGCCACTCCACCTACATCTGCTAGGACGTGGCACTATAACTAGAACTTAGAGGGGCCACACACAACTTTATATCGACACAAAGCAAATCTAGTAGATTCAGCAAAGCGACAACCTCCAAACCAGTTTTGGAGTGCGCTCCATAGTTTACGCTGTCGCTTTGCCATTAATGATGGCTAGCTTTACCGATGGAAACCGCCTGAGTGAGTGGTACGCATCATCATTAATCGATGGAGGAAGACAAGGCTGAAGTGTCCCTCCCGCCATCGCGGTTGGTTTTGGATTGCCGTCCAAAACAGCCGCGTCAACCTCCAAATATGAAGGCTAGACTACAACCCAATTTTTAAAATGCACTCATGGTCTTGAGGTTGAGGCGAATTTGCCGAATCTACTAAAATATGTTTTTTTTCATAATTTTTATATGTTGGAGCTAGTGATACAAGACGGCACTCATTCAGGCTTTTTGAAGGATCACACGTCAAGATGGTGGGAGGAGCCAAGTTGGTCACACAAACACACACGCGTGGGTTTTGGGCAGCGCACACCAACTAATCGGGCTGGCTTAGCCCAACACGGCCACGCCTCTCTCCTCTCCTCTCCCCTTCCCACCTCTCGCTCTCCCCCCTCCCCCCGCACGCGGCGCACGCTCCTCCCGTCCCGATCCCCCCTCTGCCGCCGCCGTCGCCGGCCGATTCCGGCCAGCTCCGGCGCCTCCCCGCGCCGTGGCTCACCAGCCCGGCTCCCCTTCGCCCCCCTCCACCGATTCGCCGCCTCCGCCCCGGCCTCCCGCCCCCGCGCGCGTCCCCCGAGGCAAACCCTAGCTCGCCGGCGCGGCGGTGCGGTGCCCGTCTTCCGCGCGCCTTCTGCTCCTCCTCCCGGGCTCCGGCGCCCCTCGGCTACTCGGCGCGGGCTTCCTCGTCCACGACGCCTTCTGGTCCCACGGCGGTGGCGGTGGTCGTTCCCACTTCCTCTCCGTCTCGGTAATCTCTACGTTCTTCCTCCCCTCCTCGCTGTCGTGTTCTGGGTGACACGGCCAACGAGCCGTGGCTGATTGTGCGGCCATTCCTTGGCTACTAGCCCCATGGTCGTCGAATGGTTGCGCAATTCCTGCGCTAGCTTGTTTGTAGTATTACTGCTGGATGTGGTTCTATTAATGAGATGGTCCTCTGGCCTCCATTTCTAGGCGTTCCTAGAGTTTCCGGTTGTAAGTAATGGCTGTGTCCATGGATATTATTTAGCTACTGATGCCGTGTGTTACTGGGTTCCTAGAGCTTCCGATGGTACTTCTATTCTGTGGTTAGCTATAGATCATGTAGAGCTGTCTTATTGTTAGCTATTGTACTTCTATGCTTCTGTTCTATGGTTTCTAATGGTAGCTAAATTTCTACTTAATGGGATTGGCCACTATGGCTTAGTTGTTACATGCTAGGTGGTCATTATCCATGGCCTAGACTAGCTAGGGCACTCCATGGATGGATGGATGGATTGGATGAAAAAACTTTAGCACTCCCTCCGTTTGCAAATATAAGATGTTTTGGATATTCCAATATGGACTAGTACCTTCGTCCAGGATTTTTGGTCCGCTGAGCAACGTAAGCACGTCCGTTAATATTTCCCATGCACAATGAATGGCGCCTTCAGCTATCCCATTGGCCGGGCACGAGCCACGCTGCCGTGATCCACACGTGGGAAAGGATGCCTGCATGCGCGCAGGAGGCCAGCCAGTTATGGCCAAAAGGGTATCCAGCCAATTACGGTTAAACACATGCATGTAGCAACATAAATCAGTGCACTTAATTATTTCCTAAACGTGTGCATGCAGTTGCCTTGGTACTGGTGTTTCGGTCAGTCAGACCAAAAAACCCAGACGGAGGTAGTACATACGGACTGATATGAGTGAACAAACACACTAAAATGTGTCTATTCAGAAGAAAGTTAGAACGTCTTCTGATAGTGAACGGGGGAGTAGTTCCTTCTTCCTAGTCAGCGTGCTGTTTGAATTTCCCCAAAAATTTCAGGCAGGTGCTTCGAATTGTGGAAGGTTTCCTCCTCATTCTCCTTTCCTGAGAGAAGCATATGTTCTTTACCTATACAAAAAATCAACCAACTTCCTTAGAACAGCAGCTGATTCTCATCTGTCATTATTATTATTATTAGATACTACTGCTGCTGTTTGGGAATTGAGCTTTATCGTCTTAAATTGTTTATTATTATTACCACGCAAGGAACAGCTCGTTGCTCAGTCTGATATTGTGCATACAGAACGATAAGCTCACACTCTTCTGGAGCTGGAAAATAGCCGGGAAGTCTTTGCGAGACAGGATCAACATTTTGCTTGCAGTATTTTAAGCGCCTTGATGCTACCCCCAATGGTGCAGGTATATAGCTCTTACAAGTTATATTGGTGAATTCTTTAATTACATCCATGGCAGTCGAGCAGAATTAACATCAGCATAACCTGTAAATCAATACGGAGGATTAGCTAGCATGGAGTGAAACAATAGTAGCGTCTTCTTAGTTCTTACCATGCATGGAATCGATTATGTTTAGTTTATTTTCAAAATAGACTAAATATAGTTGTAAACCATTGATTAGGTGATCAGATGACGATTTAAGTATTTTGTTACTATCCAGTATACTAGTGATGTCTTGGATGCTTTTAAATATTCGTAGAGATTGATGGAGGCTGTTGCTAATTGTCATGGCATGCTTTGTATTGTCTATGTTATGATTGATACCTGCGCTACTTCTGTTGACCACCCTGCTTTATATATATTTCAGGGAAATTAGGAACTCTGAAGGTGAATCTCTGACTAAATAGGATTTAGTCCGACACTACTGCAGGGAGATAAGAGCAGGACACACAATGCTTGAGGATTTCTTTACTCTGACTGAGATGAAGGATGGCATTTCAACTACGGCAAGAATAGCAGAGCTGGTTTCCGGGATCCAAAAGCTGAGAGATGCTGCTGATTTTAGTACAGCTGATTTCATAAGGCAGTGTTCAACAGCTGCAAAAACACTTGGATCTACCAACAATGAAAAATGTCTTCAGCATTTTGTTCAGCTAAATGGTATTGGTTATCTCAATCAGTGGCTTCAGGATGCTCAAAACTGCAGCAAGGAAGTCAGCAGTTCAGCTGAAGGTTTGATAAATGCAATATTAACTGCATTGGAGCGGCTACCAGTTGATGATATACATAAAGCTCCTTGTGGTTTAATTCCCACTGTTCATCAGCTACTTTCTCATGAAAATACAGAGATCAGTCAAAAGGCAAGATTACTTTGCCAGAAATGGAGCAGTGCACCAAATTGTGGGGAAAATGACCGACAAATAGATGCAAAAGAAGCATACCAGGCTGCTGATCTTAAGCCCCCAGAAGCTAGCCAGGAAATGGAAAATAATAAACACGACGGAGCAAATGAAGCTGCAACTGCAGAAGCTAAATCGAACCATGATACGTTAACTTCCTCGGTTGTTCCTTTGCAGGATCTGTCCCTTGTCAATAGTAACACAGACATGACAAAGCTGCCTCCAATGCCAGCATCCCCAAATTCCTCGGATGGACATGAGGTTTTAGTGCAGGTGAACTCCTCAGTTTCATCTCTTGCATCTCAGGGTGGCCTACCGAATGCGTCTGTTACCGAGGAGACTTCTTCCTCCAATGACGTAGGTTTAGTCACCAATTGCAAGTTGTCAGATACTCTCAACCTAAAGAGTGACCCTGGGCATGTTACTCAAGTAATAGGTTCAACCATAGATGCCAAGTCTCTTGAGAATGTCAACTCAGAGAACTCATTTGACAGTATAAAAATTGATTTGGGGGACCAAAATGTTTCAAGTAGCTTGGATATCAAAAAAGGCAATTCCTTTGCAGCAGGTCAGTCATGCTCTGATAATAATGCAATTGAAGCTTTGAACCATCTTGCAAATGCAAGCGGTAGTTTGCAATATTCGTCGGAGGACAGCATGGGCAAAGAAGAAGGGCCTACATCATCATCAGGTACAGATGATAAAGACACTGGCAGTGAATTTTGGTTGACGAGATCTGCAAAGAGCTTTGGTGATTCCTCAAAGGCAGCAGAGACAAAGTTGAATGCAGTAGAGGGAGATAAGTCACCGCCATCGACAGAGTATGATGATACTGATGCACTGGAAGTAGCGCGTCTCGTTGCAATTGAGGTGGAGCGGGAAGTAATTGACTACAGGGGAGACTATTGCAGTTCTCCTGACATTAGTTCCGAAAATGTAGATAGTCCTCATGTGGAAGCAAGGCAGCACACTGAACCCCCTGTTCATGAATCAAATGAGAATAAATCCTCCACTACGGTGGTGGATTCAGGAAATTCCTCGTCTCTTAAGGAGGATGGTGTGGGCATCACAGATGACAGCGGCCCTATTAACAGTAGAAAGAACACACAGGGTGTGGATATGGTAGACTTTGATCTTAATGCAAATCAGTACCATGAGGAAACCGATTATCATCCAAAGTCCAGTGCTAATAATTCTGTAAATTTATCAACCCCTATAGCTGTGGCTGCTTCTAGAGGCTCACTTGTATTTCCAGCTCGCCTCCAATTCGAAGGTGCACTGGGGTGGAAAGGCTCTGCTGCAACCAGTGCTTTTCGGCCAGCTTCTGTTCCGCGTACTCCTGACAGAGAGAAGTCAATGTCAGCCTCTTCACAGAAAACAAGAAATGTGATGTTTGACTTGAATGTAGATGAAAGTGAAAATACTATTGCTGGCGAGTCACTTTCAACAGCCTTCTGGCTTCGTTCTTCTGACATAGCTCCCAAGGATATCTCTGGAGCTGATGGTGCTAGTACGGGGCTTGAACTTGACCTTAATAACCCATGTGAAGAGGAGGAAGCTGCTACCACCTCACCTGCTGTACCATCATTCTGGAGTCATGAACAATGTCATGGCAGATGGAGCCAGCCCTCTTCCTCTTCATCTTCAAGGCAACCTACTGCAAAGAACTTTGACTTGAATGACAATGTATCCTTCTTTGATGCCTCTTCCCGAGGCAAGGGGGAGTCCTATGTCAAGACTTCCACGAACAATACATCAGACCATTCTGAAGTCATGATTATGGGCAAGAGAGTCACACTTGGACAGAAGGAGCACCGCAGCCCAAACCAGTATAACTTTCTGGGGCCAAGTATGGAATCTAGTCTCCCCGTGAGGTCAACGCAGTCATATGCACACACGCCTCCTGATTTCAGTGTTTTCGGCTATCCTTCTCAACCAGCTGCCATGTCTTTGCCTCCTCCTCTCTATGCACCTGGAGGTGCTCCTTACATGGTTGATGCTAGGGGTGCAGCAGTGGTGCCTCCATTGCCGGGCCTAGGTGTTGGCATTTCTCATCCATCTTTCACCAGCAGAACAATTCAACCTGTGCCTAGTGAATTTGGCTACATGAATGCAAGCATGGATTTCAACTATGCTCTCTCAGCTGAAGGCGCACGAAGGGAAGCTGGCAGCTATTGGCCTGTGCCATTCCAAGGTCATACCGTCTTTCTTGATGAACGTATGAGAAGTACATCACAAGGTGGCAGCTCTGGTACTGGGTTGGTATCGAAGCGGAAAGAACCTGACTCAGGTTGGGATATCTACCCCCGGCACTGAGTGTCCAATGTTAGTTGCAGTTGTATTTCTTCGGTTAATTCAATGTTCGATCTGCCTGGGGCCTTGCACAATCTGGAAGAAGTTTCGCACATGGAAAATGGAAGATGCGTGAAACTGAATATGTTTCAGCTATGAGTGGTTTTCAGACACGCAGGCTTCTGGATATCATTGCTTTGGTACAACATGTAGATTTAGTTCCCGCGAGCACAACTTCTTTTTGTTAACCTAATATAGCCAAAGCTGAATTGTGTACATCATTGTTATCTTGAAAGTTATAATTAATGGATGAAATAAACTCTTTTATGCTGTGTTTTTTCTTTAGTTCTATCATCAGTTGTATATAGTGGTTCTCTTTTGACATATTTTTTGTATTTATCGTGCTAGTAGCATAGCATATGCTCCCTTTTTGCTATAACTTTCCTCCCTTGTCTTCACTCATATATTTGTTTCTTTGCATGATGGAACAATTTAGTATCTTTCTTACGAGTTGTTCACATGGTTTACTCTCTCCACATTTTAGCTGCCTATTGCTCATAGATCATGCATTTAACTTGAAAAGACCAAACTGGTGGCAAAACTTGTAATTTCCTATGAAGGAGCCAGCTGCAACTTGTCGGGGAAAGAATCAACTAAACCCTTGAGATCAGGTCAGCAATAACAACCTTTCAAAAATATTTTTCCTGTATTGATCAACTAGACTACGCATATGTACAATCCCTATTTGATATGTACTGTACAAAATATCAAAACGCTGAGCGAAATTGCCCCCCTTCTCTAAGGTGCACCCACCTATGTATTCCAGATTTTTTATCAAATGCACACACTTAAACAAATGAGAAGACAAGTTTAACACAAATAATATGCATATAATGAAATTTATACATCCTTGATTTTTGGAAAGACGAACCTAATTTTGAACCTTTCAGAATAGTTGTCGACTACCCTGAAAACCTCCTCTGAATTGGTTCAGTAGTTCAACCAGCCAACCGTGTTTAATTAACTTTTTTTAGTCAAAGCAAAGTGATCCGCTGTGTATGGAGGATGTTTTACATAACAATTAGACACTGTATCTGCCCTCTGCTAATTAACATAATCTTTGTTGGGCATGATAACTAGATGATTACCTTCTTGGCCCTTAAATTTAATTGAAAAACTATTGTTCTGTATGAACTGCCCTTCTTGTCTTCTTTATTTCTAATTCCTTTGTGTGAAAATATCTCTACCATTCTATTCTACTTAAAGGACATGCACTCCCGACCATTTTTACAAGAAACTGACAAAGTTCGGTAATTCCGGTCATGTAAATCCTTAAGAAGAAAAAAAGTGAGTGCACTGCTTAAGTAAGTTGGCTCTCTTGAAAGTACACACAACGAACATATAAAATACTAAGTACAAAGTAGCTCTAAAATTACTAAGAAATAAAAGAAAATAACTGAAATGTCACTAGTGCTACCAAATTTCATCAAGGCTGTGAAAATAATTTATTTTCAAGTGGCCATCTACACCACCAGCCCACCAAGTGATTCTGATACTTGCGCTTCCCAAATGTCATTAAAATATTTTTTCTTTGTTTGTTTTTTCTCATACTGCTGCCTTCTGTCTAAAGGTAATATACAGGGCCTTGCAAATCATAATACTGCCATTGTTAATTTGTTATACTATCCATTGTTTATAAAGCCGGTAAGGCGACCTAAGGCGAGCACCAACTGCTTTGACGCCTAAGCGCTTAAAGCGGGCATAATGTCAAGGCGCTGCCAGGGTGCCTTGCCGCCTAAGCGTCCAAGGCAGGACGCCTTATATACAGTGATACTAACTAAGCAACTTGTATGGACATATCTGATACTAACAAATAACAATGGAAGCAACTTGCATGGACGGGCCACAGAAGATGTCATCAAACAGAGGATGATGTTTCATTTCGAGATAGATTATTTAAAACTATCCTTAGTCATCAAACATAGTAGGAACTTTGACTTTCATGAGGTAAACTGAGATTGGATCTAAAGATCTGCTGACCAAAAGTGGATAATGGAATGAAATGCATAACGACTTTCTGACCTGATGAAATTGTTATAGAAGAGCATCACATTTGGACCTTTGATCACTATAACACTATTCTCTAGCAGCTGTCAGTTCTTCTTGAACCTCCTCTTTTGGGTTTGCTACTATGCAGCGTTATTTTGCGCAAAAGAAAAAAGATCTTGAAGCACTATACCAAATAGCATTGAGGTATTTTTTTCCCCTTTGATTCCTGTAGTCACATTTCATTATACAAGTGACTGGCTTCTGTTGTAGCACTTAGCACTCATGCACTGCCATGTTGCTTTTTTGATCCGTAATTTTCTCGTAGTGTTAGCAACTGGCTGGACGTCCACGCCTTAACACTGTTTGTAGTGTTAGTAATTTTCTCGTAGTGTTAGCACTCATGATCTTATTCCGTAATTTTCTCGTAGTGTTAGTAATTTTCTCGTAGTGTTAGCACTCATGATCTTATTCCCTGCAGGTTAGATAGGTAGTTTGCCTGTTACTCCAAAGACCTTGGACATATTATCTAAAGAACTCCCTGTTTGTGGAAAGCTTGCTGTATCTTGTATCATTATCTCAAGCAGGCCCTCAGTTTACACAAGTGAGTTTAATCGCTGCCCTCTTTTGGTGTCATTCTGTTGTCTTTCCTTCAGCTAATACTCCCTCATAATTTGTGTTAGTTCCTGCAATTATGTAATCAAAAGCTCTTTGCTTCTCTGATGCTCTGTCTATTTTGAAAATGGGAAATGGCAAGAAGATATTCAGGCACTTTCAGAAAAACCTTATGTCTGTAAACCAGCTTCATCATTTGCCTTCAAGGGCTATGGGACTTGGAAGTTTGCTCTTTGTTTGATTTTTTGTGTGAAGTTGATTCTTCTTTGTAGATCATCTCCCTTCTCTTTAGAAAAATAGACCATGTTTTTGGGTAATTATCCAAGGGAACAAAATACTGTGTCCTTGAGAAAACAACTTTGAATTTACGGCAACTTAAGCTTGGCTTCTTTCCTTTTGTGTTTGAATATGTTCTTAGGAGGAAATAGCATTTTCTTTTCTTCTAAGATGTGGGGCTTACATACATAGATACTCTAGAGATTATCTTGAAACTGGAGACCTCAATGTGTTCCCTGACTCGGCTTTATCATATTCCACATTGGTATTCCACACAGAATCCATGCGTGTTAATTTTGTGCTCGACTCTGGTGGGCATGCTGGTCCAGTGCAACACAAGCCAGCCTTTTATAACTTCTGTAGTCAATGCAAACTGATCCGTTGTGTAGGGATGCTTTTTTTTTTTACATAGCAATTAGATGATGTGCATGCCCTTTGCTAGTTAACATAATATTGGACAAACCACTGTTTTCTATGAATCGCTCTTTCTGTTTTCCTTATTTCTGGTTTGCTGGGTTCGGAAATCTCTCAACCGCTCTATTTTCTCGTCAAAGGACATTTATGTGTACACGATTAAGAGCATGAACATTCCATACGTTTTTTTTTTCAGGTATGGTCAGTTTGACCGCGCAGTAGAAACATTCGAGGTTACTGCAGATCATGAGAGCATGCTGGATCCGTTTATATATGTCATCTGAACCCCGGTGTCCTGTGACACTTGGTGCAATAAAGATCAAAGACAGAGAAGTCTGGTAAAGATCGAATCTGAGCTGAGGTGTCATCATCTGAACTGGATGGACGCAGCCTCGCCAGAGCATCCTGGAAGTTGGAACGTAGAAGACCGACCTGAAGCTTAACGAGAACTGTACTTGATCAGCATTCAGCATCAGCATGATGATTAGTTGCAGAATCCGGTGCGGAGCCGTCCTGACCAGAGTCTTGTTGCAGGAACTTTACCTGCAAGAAAGAAATTTGAAGGATGCATGCACTCCTGAAAGGAGTTGACAGCTTCACGCCGAGGCAAGAAATTGCCTGGACATTCAGATCGGTAACAATTGTAGCATTAGCATTATAGAGATGTAGTACACCCAAGGTATGTAGCCCCCGAAGGCTACATCGATCAACGTAGCACCCATATCTTCTTTTTTCGAGAGGAAGAGCTGAAGAGGCATATATAACATTAGGTTGTGGTACTAGTTGTAGTAGAGATAGCAGAGCAAAGCATCTGCGTAGAGTTGTGTCATGGCTCCACCAAAAAGAGTCTAGCATTGTGGTACGCACGTACCAGGATTTGACGAAAGTAGATGTATAACTGGAAACAGTACTTGGAAGTTGGAACTCAGAACAGAGGATGATATATATTCTGCCTAGCTTGGGGTTGTTCATACACTCATACGAACCCCTAACTCTGACGGCGTCGTGTCGAGCAGGCCAACCAGCAGTCCATGATAAGTTGATGTACAGTCCATGATAAGTTGATGTACAATGATGATGACGGTACATGTCAGGCGCTGATCGGCTGCTTGTCAAAAGCTTCCATCTGAACAAACATAGAAAAAATTCAAATGCTTCCACCGTGAGCAGGAGCACTTTTGAGCAATTAGCAAAGAGATATCCAAGTGAACTACTAATTCCTGATCAAGATGTACAAGCACAAAAATAATCTTAAAAAGTTGTGTAATTAGCAAAGAAAAGGCACCACATTTTCACTAACGCGCTAGGTTGCATACTATTTTTCCTTCACCAATCATTCTATGTTTTTTTGGCCTCTACTATTTCTAAAAAAAGAAGGTTCAACTAGAATGTAAGCACAATGTTTCTTGAACCAACCAAGTGAGAATATGTGAACTGGTATCCTTTTTCCTATAGCTAGCAGTCAAAGCATTTCTTTTTACCCTGAAAAAAAGATCATATTTTCTGAGAGCAAAATAGGTCAGGAAAAAAAAAGTGGTGGTTTGTTGGAGTAGGCTGCGAGGCCCAAGCGGCCCAGTTGTGCAGCAGCCCGTTATCCTTCCACCGTTGGAAGCGGGCAGTTGTCGCTGCTCTGTGAAGCCAGCCTCACGCTGTGCCTGCCACATTACGGCCCGTGAGGCTCAGCTTTCGCACAGGCCCCAGCGGTCCACTACTCAACTTGGAACGGGCGGGCCAGCAGCAGCACGACCGGACCAGGCCCACAGCGCTACGGCAACATCCACACCACCTTAATACCCCCGCTCGGGTTACAAGCTCGCGCTACTGAACTCGGCGTTCCTTCGTGCGGAGCACGCTATTTAAGCTGGTCGTTTGCTCTCTCGGTAGGCGAGGTGGGACTAAACGAAACGAGGGGGAGCGCTGCGCCCTGCTGGTGGAATGAATATGTGGCGACCTGCGTGGGCCTTTGTTTCTCTCGCTTTTGGGCTTTACAAACAACGCCGTGCAGATTACGCTGTGCCAGTTCTCGAAAAAAAAACGTATTACGCTGTGCCTGATCTCAAAATAAATAGAAAATAAAATCGCTGCAGCCACGGAGCTGCACCATTAACCGTCTTACAAAGACCAATCACTATACGAACAGATTGATTTTTATATACTCCTGACCGCTCCATTAACAACGAGTTCATACAAACAAAATTATTTCAGTGTTCGTATGGGCATATGACACATCCCTAAAATATTAAGAAACTTGAATTTCAAAAACAAAAAAAAGGAGAAGCGCACATTTTAACCCCGAATTCCTGCCCTAGTTTAATTTATACAGCTCTAAACTTCAAAACCGGTTAATTAGGACACACCCCTAAACTCTTGATACCACTTCTAGCAAAAAAAAAAAAAAATCCTTGATACCATTTATTTTATCCCATTGACTTCGTCACAAGGCGGTTTTGGTGTGGTGACCTCCCAATTGGCGATTGTTAGTTGACGTGGGTCGTTCAGTCTCATATGTCATGCAAACATTAGGTACTAATATATAGTTACTCTTTCTTTGAGGGATGAACTGCGAAAACTTTGAAATGACAAGGATTCTACCCGTCGCTTCACCAAACAGCCGATGAGTCCTGGTGCCCCTTTGTGGGTGTCCTGCCCCTTCTTCGGGGCCCTCCTCACGCCTTCTTGCTCATGGTGACCACTCCGACAACGACGAAGACGACAGGGGTGCTGCCGACCAGCCCGACATGGCGTACAAGATCACCTTCAAGAGTATATGGTAGCTTAGGTTTTTTTTTCTTCGGTTTGGGTTTTTAGTTCACCGGACATCCGGTTTTATGTAAAAATTATCCAAGTTTCAATGAAAACCGTTGGATTTGTTTAAATTAAATCAAATTTGTTTACTTTATTTAAATTTCATTTAAAATGTAACCAGATATTTGCGGCTAGCTTTGAATGGCCGGCTCCCACAAGGCCGCAACAGTGTCCGTGGACCGGTCCCCATCTGTCGGCGGATGGATAGTGGGGGGGGGGGGGTGAGAGTTGGAGATGCCTTAAGAGCAACTCTAGCAAATGTGCTATATCCTTCCCTACCGGTATAATCCCGACGGTTTTATAGGTTTTCCACATTTTGCGGCCCGAACAAGTCCGCTAAAGTCCGCCGACCCATTAAAATTATACTTGCAAAATCTGCCCGTCCGCCGTTATATGTACGAGGTTAGGGCGTTTCAGGGTTCACATACTGGATAAGTTCCGCCGCAATCCGCCCCCTCCGCCGTCTCCTTTCCTTTCTCCGGCGAGCAATTAGGCGCGTGTTTCTTTTCCTTTATCGCGGCTCCATGGCCGGTGGTGCTCACGGGCGTGGTGGCCGTGGCGAGTCGCCGCCATGATGCAGAAGCTGACAGCTCCAGCTGGCCTGCCGTTGCGCCATGGAGATCGAAGCAGGCTATGAGCAGTGAGCGCGGCCGCCTCTCCCGCAGCAGCGGGCGTATGATCTCCAGCTGGGTTGATGAATGTGTTAGCGCGAACTAGTTTTTAAAATTTACAGTACGAACTATAGCGGATCTGTTCTATTGGACCTTCGAGTTTCCGCAAAATCATTTTAAGGGTGCAATACCGATTTATAATGAAAAAAGTCTATTTTAAACGCAGAACTAGTAGAGGTTCAGTGAAACAAACTCTCAAGTCGAAATCCGGTCGATTGCACCCTGACTATGCAATCCAGGTCTAAACTGAACCATGGCGTCGTTTCGCAAACCAGGATTGTCGACGTATCATAGGATGGCCGGGATTGGTGCCATTTTCGCACCGTTCCCTGTTGGGCCGGTCCGCTTTAGTTTTTCTTCCTTCTTTTAAAACATGAAGTTTTTTTATTCTTGAAAACTGCAACAAAGAGCACGTAGGGTGATGACTTGAACCCGAGACCAACTGCTGTTGGTCGACGGAAGTAACCACCAAGGCAGCACATCATTGTTTAATTTCTCCCTGTTTCTTCTTTCTTTTCATTTCCCTTTTTCTTTTCTGTTCTTTTTATTTTTTATTTTTTGTTAAATTCGTAGTCATCTTAGTAGGAAATACCAAACGAAAAAAAACCTCGTGAACCAAATTTTCAAAAGGAAAAAAGGTCGCGATTTTTTTTAAAATTTCATGGATTTAGAAAAAGTTCAATTTTTTGAAAAGAAGTTCACAAATTTTCAAAAGAAAAGTTCACGGATTTTGGAAAAAAGTTGTAACAATAAAAAGATTTCGTGGATTTGAAAAAAGTTCACGGATTCAAAAAAGTCCACGAGTTTTCTAAAAAGTTTCATGCATTAGATAAAGACAAAAAAACTAAGAAATTGGAATAAATTATTCACAAGAGGTGAGGCGGTGTGGTTGGTAAGGACAGTTTTTGCACCAAAAAAGGGAGGTTGCGAGTTCAAAACACCTTATGCACACCTTTTTTTAGCAGTGTACCAGAAAAAAGACATTTTTAACAGACAAAAAAATACAAATGGGTTTGCTGGGGAACTCAGCTCCGACAGCTTAAGACTTGATGCAAAAACCAATGGACCGAGAATACTTTGCTGATTACAATCCGAAAATAGTTCTATTTAACAATCATTTTAGTACAAAACATTAGCATATATTCTTTTCTTGATGATCCATTAACATATATTCTATACATATAAATAATTTGAAAAAAAATAAAAACTTGAAATTGGGAAAATCATAGAGTTGCTATAAAAGAGGTTCCCCTGTATGACAAAATAGTTCAAAATTTTGAAAAAGTTCATGGAATTAAAAAATATATTAAAAGTTCACCAAATTCTGGAAAAGTTTCTTGAATTTGAAAAAAAGTTCATTGATTTTTAGAAAAGTTCACAAATTTGGAGAAATTTTCATCAAAGTTAGAAAAAGTTCATCGAATTTGACAAAATGTTAACCGACTTGAAAAGTTCATAAAATTTGGAAACATTTCATCCTTTTGAAAACAAGTTCATTGAATTTGAAAAAAGTTCACGAATTCAAAAGATTTGAAAAAAGTTCACGCAAACGAAAAAAGTTCATAAACTCGAGAAAAGTTCACAAAAATTGAAAAAGAAGAAAAGCAGAAGAAAACCAGCCAAAAAAAAAAAACCAAACAAGCTGGAATCTAGCATAAAAAATTATCGTTATTGAAAGAAGAATAAAAGAAGTAAACTATCACGAAGCGGATGTTGTCCCGGATGGCTAGCGCGCTCGTACATTACCTGTGAGGTGTCGGGTTTGAAACGTCACGGCTCACATTTTTTGAAAGGTTTTGCAGAAAAACGTAAAAAAAAAGAGTATGATGGGCCGGCCCAGTGCACGCCGTAGTCAACGTTGCCGCTCCTTGGCCCATGAGTCGGACGAATCCCTGCCACGTCAGTGTTTTTATGCGAAATCACTAATTAAGGAGTACTCGTTGCAAAGAACACTTCATCTTCCCAGGTCATGACAAGCAGCGCGCCACTTGTCGCAACCTGGGAGTTTTCCCTTTTTTCTAGATTCGTTTATTCAAAACGTTTTATCTCTTAAACCGTGCGTCCAAATCTCAAACCGTTTTCACCGTTGGATTCCTCGCGTCGAGATCTTCAAAACTAGATTCCATGTTGATAGGTTTTGACGAACTTTTTTTTCACGAAAAAACCGGACGAAAAAACCAAAACGGGAGCATGGTTTTTTCCCTTTCCGAAAGAGGCACGCCCGTGCCTCTCGCGAAATCACAACCGTGCCACTCATGGAAAGAAAAAAAACAAAAACACGTTTCTTTCCCTTTCCGAAAGAGGCACGCCCGTGACTCTCGCGAAAGCACAACCGTGCCTCTGGCAAAAGCAAAACCGTGACTCTCGCGATAGAAAAAAAAACAGAAAACGTGTATTTTTTTCCCTTTCTGAGAGGCACGAACGTGACTCTCGCAAGAGCACAACCGTGCCTCTCGCGGAAGCAAAACCGTGACTCTCGTGAAAGAAAAAAAACAGAAAACGCGTTTTGTTTTCCCCTTTCCGAGAGGCACGGCCGTGACTCTCACGAAAGCACAACCGTGCCTCTCGCGGAAGTAAAACCGTGACTCTCGCGAAAGAAAAAAAATTAGAAAACGCGTTTTTTTTCGTTTCCGAAAAGCACGGCAGTGACTCTCGCTAAAGCACAACCGTGCCTCTCGCGAAAAAAAAGTGACTTTTCATGAAAGAAAAAAAAGTAAACACGTTTTTCTCGCAAACGCTAAGGAAGACCGGGAAAAAACCAAAACGTCGAAAAAACCCGGGAAAAAAGCCGAAAACGCGTGCGAAAAAAATAATAAAAAAGCAAAATCTGGAGGGAGCGTCCAGAGCGTGACACGTGGCGAATGGCTGAGAGCGCGCCAAGTGGCGCTGATCGTTGCGAGGCTCCCGAAGGAGCGCTCGTTAACTAGTTGCTCCCGTTTTTATGCCTCAAATAGTCCTGGCCATGGGCAGCCCGGCCCGAACGACCTAGCCCGAAAAAGCTCTACCCGGCCTGGCCCGGACCGAAGGATAGCCAGGTATAGCCTCAAATGATGTCGAGGTTCGATTTAGATCGGGATTGCATAGTTCAGGGTGCAATCGGCCTGGATTTCGATTCGAGGGTTCATTTCGTCAAATCTCCACGAGTTCAGGGTTTAAAATGAACCTTTTCCATTTATATAATAGAAAAAAAAAGTGTCGCTCTCGTCTCGTACCATTCCAACCCCTGGGCGCCCGTACTCTCCTCCCCTTGGATTCCACTCCTCGGAGCAAGCATAACTGAACCAGGAGCCTGCGCGCGTCTCTCGTCCCCACCACCACCCACAGCGAGGGCCTCTCCCGCCGGGCCTCCTCGTCGCCACCCTCCGCAAGGCACCACCGGCCCTTTCCTCCGTGCGCCGCCCGCCGCCGTGGCCCCGGCTTCCCGCGCCCGCGCCGTTCGCCCAATGCCGGGCCACACCATGCCCGGGATCAGAGTTCTTGGCCCGGAGCTCGCTTTGATTTTCTAAGATTAGAGTAAGGAGGATAAGAAAAAGGTTCTTGGTCTTGGGGCCGGAGAGGTTTTTGGGGGGCGGCGCGGAGATCGTGCTCGCTTGCGTTGCGTGTCGCTGTCCCCTGCTTTGGTCGGGCTCGCCCCCGTGGAGAGAAATTGGCGAAAAGTTTGAAATTTGGAGCCGGGAGATCGGGCCGGGCGAGAATGGCTTCAATGGCCGGGGCGCCGAGGGTCAGGTCCCTCAACATCGCGGCGCCGGTGCTGGTGCCGGGGGGCAACAAGGCCCCGGCCGCTGCGCGGAAGCCTTCTCCCAAGCCGCTGCGGAAGGCGCCGGAGGCCACGCCGGAGAAGCCTCCGGTCGCCGCCGCGGCCAAGGGGGATGGGGATGGCGCAAAGAAGGACGCCGCGGCCGCCACTGCCGGCGGCGACGGCGGCGCGAGGCGGACCCCGCCGAGGAAGCCGCACAATGCGCCGGCGGTGGTCCTCAACGCGTCCTGCTCCTCGGAGGCCTCCGTGGAGTCGTTCCGTGGCCGGGCCTCAGGCGGAAGGACGGAGAGGAGCTGGTCCCGGCCGGCCGCGCCCAATCGTGGGAAGGCTGCTTGTAATGTGATGGAGAAGCATGCCGATGTCGCGGAGGTTGTCGCTCCGGTGACGCCGGAGGCCGTCCAAGGGAAGAGGAGGTGCGCCTGGGTGACTCCGACCACCGGTGAGTTCTTGCTTCCTGAAGCCTGATGGTTTGTTTATTTGATCATTTATGCGGTACGCTTGCAATTTGTGCTTGTTCAGAATTGTCGGCTATAAAGTATAAACACTAGATTTTTTCAGTGTCCAATCATGTGTTGCAATTTCTGTCATCTTTCATATTTTAGCATGATTAGTCACTCACCTAGGATACTTATTCATAATCTTTTGTAAAGATATGTAAAACTCTGTTTTAGAAAGTTAAGGCTGACGTCTGAACCAAAAAGATCACAATTTGAGTTTCTAAGTTACAGCTGGTTATACTAGTCTTGTTGATTGCTTTTGACACTGGTCATAGGCTTCCACAGTTCATCATTCTGCCTGCATTGGATAAACTGAGCATGTTCACCTTCAGATTTCCCATTTTGTTCTTCGTTGTTTAAAGGGAATGATTGATCCTTAGCATTGGCATCTGATCTACCATTATTACTTCCAGTTTCACATAAAGCTGTACATGTACTTTGTTAAACATACTGTACTTTTGACTAACTGCGGGAACATTCCAAGTCTTCAACAGAGATAATGGCGCGTTACTTATAGTTATAGACAGAATCTATTTCTACTGATCTGCAGAATGTGCACTCTGTTATAGTCATCCTTGTAGAGAAATCTGCCATAATCGTGCTCATCAGTTGGGACTGTAAAAATGGCCTGTGAAAAGGGTGCTTTACCAACAAGAAAAATAAAAACAAAAATAAGGGATATAAGTATGCTTTGCTTCATCTATACCCCAAGAAAACCGTAGCTTCAGTCCCAATTCTTGCTTTAGATGATGTTGTGTTGTCACATGATATGGTAGTATGGTTGCCCAGTGCTTTTCATTTGCCTTACGGATGAAGTATTCTTACTCTCTGAATCATTTGTCATGAAGAAAGCTGACTTGTCAAACTTCTACTGCCCATTCATTATCTGATCAGATCCTCACTATGTCACTTTCCATGATGAGGAATGGGGGGTTCCAGTTCACGACGACAGGTACGCAAAATGTGAATTAGTGTATCCCTTCATCTTTATTATTTATATTGTGCAAACTTAGAATAAAATGAACAGTTCAGTATCTGTAATAATAACCATGAATTCCACAGGAGATTGTTCGAGCTACTTGTATTATCTGGTGCATTAGCAGAACTATCATGGCCTGAAACTCTCAAGAAGAGACAAATTTTCAGGTATTGGTTCTCTAACATTACAAGTAAATAAAGCAATTGTATGTATAATTTGTTTCCTGATGTTTGTGCCATATATTCTAGAGAAATTTTCACGAACTTCGATTTGATTGCTGTCTCCAATATAAATGAAAAGAAGCTGGTAGCGTCAGGAAGCATTGCCAGGTCACTTTTGTCAGAGCAAAAGCTGCGAGCAGTCCTCAAAAATGCTCGCCAGATAGTTAAGGTTCGGAATCGCTGCTGCATCACCATTAACTGATGCTCCTCTGATCTATGTCTTTTGTCTGGGAACTTGTTTGTTACATGGCTTATTTATACTGATGCAGAAATTTTTCAAACAAAATGCCCATGCAGATTGCAGATGAATTTGGATCCTTCAGTCAGTACTGCTGGGGTTTTCTGAACCACAAACCGATAGTAAGCAAAATCCAATATCCAAGGCAAGTCCCCGTCAAGAGCCCCAAGGCAGACATGATGAGCAAGGACATGGTACGAAGGGGACTCCGAGGCGTGGGCCCAACGGTCATATATTCCTTCATGCAGGCAGCAGGGCTAACCAATGATCACCTGGTCAGTTGCTTCCGTTTCAAAGAATGCAAGCCGTCTCCAACCCTTGGCACGAGCGACGCCAACAGGGTGAAGACAGAGGCAGAACGAAAAACGGAGGAGCCGAGAACAAAAGCCCACGGGGAGGAGATGACCGTAAACTCGGACCCGTCGATGGCGATCGACACGCTCACCATTTCGTAGCGTTACGAGGAGCAGCGGCTTTGTGAGCCGGCATTGTGTTCGTGTTACTTACCTCTGTAGATTTTGTGCTAGGTTGCCCCTTGAAATGAGTTTAGGGATTGTGTATAGATCATTTGTGTCAGCAATGCGACTCGGTCTGTAAGTATATATTACTACCGGGGCGAAGGACCATTATCTTTTGTGATGATGCAGAAGTTGTGAAAACCTTCTCATGCTATGATGTGGGGGCTGCATTCTGCATCATTACCTGCATTCCCTGTGGCGCTTGCTTGAGGGCGCATTGAAGCAAGCAGATGGATGGACCTGAAATTGCCTGTGAGGCCCAGTCAGCTAACAGCAGAGGCAGTTATGCATATGCTGAACTGCAGGAAGGCTGCCTCTGTGTGAGGACAGCAACAACTATACTTGGTCGGTCTGTCTGGTTCATGCCAAGGACCTGTAAACTATTTTAAACATGACAAACACAGAATGCATCTTCACAACAGAGTTGCGGTTGCAGGATGAACATGCAAACATGCAAACGTATAATTTGATTATGTTATATCCAGTCGATGAATTGTACTCCCTCCGTTCCTAAATATAAGTCTTTTTAGAGATTCCACTAGGGGCTACATACGGATGTATATAGACATATTCTAGAGTGTAGATTCACTCATTTTGCTCCGTATGTAGTCCATATTGAAATCTCTAAAATGACTTATATTTAGGAACGGAGGTAGTACTATCTAAAACAAAAACTCCTAGAATAGGATAAAAAGAGGATGAGAAATACTGGGTACTTGAGCGGTGTAAATGTAGGCAACGCGTGGCATGGACCATCTCCACCAAACCAGGCATCTCATCATGATCAAGAACATCAGACAAACGGAAATGCAGGTCCGTTTCGTCAGCAACAACCAGAAATCGGTTGAAAGCTTTGGCCCATCAGTGGACAGCCTCCAGCCCTTTTCCAGGCCTGATTCGGCCTTATTTGCTCTAGTAACTGTGGTGAAAGTTTGTAAGAAAACTTTTGGGCTTGTTTTTCAATCTATTTAACGGGTAATAACATTCTATCTAGGGTGGAGGATGGTGAAAGTCCGTACCAAAACTTTTGTCCGAAACAAGATGCATTCTTGTGGACAGGCTTCTTTTTTGGCACATTTTTGTTGTATTCAGGTGATTGCATAACCCACAATATATAATTTGGCATGTCCGCCCATTTAGAAGTTTACAAACCATCGTATTCGTTTACCATTCTACAAGCATGAACTTATCATTCTTGACATGCAATTGCTCACTGCTAGCTACAACTACTTAACAAAATCCAACAAAGTTTCACACTGCAACTATGCAACATCAGAAGGATTTTAGCTACACACGGTTACAAGCACAAGCATCCACTCCGCCAGGCCTCCCCCCTCAGCGCATTTTCGACTGGTACATGTGTTCAACTATGGTCTCCTTTCATTTTGTGGCCTTTGGTCGTGGCCTATCCGGCGATTGTTAGCTCTCAAGCCAACTGATATCTCTTTTATCTTTCTTTGCCACTTCTAGCAGCCCTATTGCTTAAAATTAACCTGCTTTGGGATTACATGCAAGAAATTAACTTAAATTTTGCAATTATAAGTTATTACAAGATCTAATGAATAATTTATTTTTTGTAATTGCAAACTATGAGATGGGTCAAAATAACTATAAAGTAACTCAAAGGCACGGTTTTCAACAGCTCATATCCACTTCTAACTCTCAATGTTGCGGGTTCCGAGCAATTCATGTGTCCCGCCTAAAATAAAAGATGAAGAAGTTGGGGAGCTTTGGTTATTACATTCTGGTTTCCCCCCATCTCTCAAATTTGAATCAGACTTTGTTCTCATACCTTTGTACAACTACAATTGGACATTCCATATACTCCATGGTCTTAACTGCCAGGCATGCAAAGAGCTATCCTGTATGTACATATCTTATATAGAACTTACAAGAGCTTTAAACCGCAGCAAAGTTCCCCTTCCATTTGTGCCGGACCCTCACATTTTTCCAGCCTGTACCTTGTATCATAAAATATTCATGTTGCACATTTTCAATTGTTTAGACCAATGTGTAGATTGAAATCAATCATTTTTCTCTGTCATGCATTGTGCGTATTGGAGGCATGTTTATATGGTGTCTTTTCTCTCGGGTTGGACCTGAACTGGATACACATCTGAGACAAAGTTAGGATGGCTATTTTCTCATAGCTAGTCATGTTGACTTTATGTGGCGAGCAATTTTGTGATGTACTCATACAATTCAGTCTTCATCATGCACTACAAAAAAAATACACTTTCATGATGATACGTGTTTGTCACAGTAGGTCGCGTTTTTTGTCATGCATGTACATCCATGACAAATTTATGACAGAATCAAGATAGTCATACCTGTGCTGTCGTAGAAGTGTTCCATGACATTACCAAAATTATCATCACGGAAATGTCCACTTCCATGACGATAAATCGCGCGTCACAGAAGTGCTTTCGTCAAGGGTGACCGACACGTGGCATCCACCGTAACGGAACACCGTTAAGCTATCGGGTCGAGTTTTGGATCCGATAACCCGTTAACAGCCCCGACCAATGGGGATTTTCCACGTGTAAAATCATCATTGGCTAGAGGAAACACGTGTCGGCTCATCGTTGGGACAGATGTCATCCACTCACTGGACAGAAGGCGCCTATGATGCATCGACACGTGGCACGGCCCAACAGTGGCCCATTCCTGTGAAAAGGCCGACCCGTTTGACTTGGTTAAAAGCTGGCGGGCCGGCCCATGGAAAGCCTGTTAACGGCCTGTTCCCATATAGCCCATTTACAACCCGCTAACCCAAGGCCTGTTATGCCCTATCCGAATTAGGCCCAGTAGCGTCATCTGGGCCATCCAATATGATTCCAGCCCGTTTTCACTTCTGGCCCATGTATAGCCCATGACGTCTTTCGGCCCATATGAGGCCCTTTGTAACTCTTGGCCCATTAGCGGCCCGTGCTGAAACTGGCCCGTAATGAACAGTGTATTACTTTACACCCATTAACGGCCCGTGGTGAAACTGGCCCGTAATGAATAGTGTATCACTTTATACCCATTAACGGCCCGTTATTCCGTTGGGCCGTTTCCAGCCCAAGTTAACTTTCGGCCTTCTGAGGGCCCATTTATTCTTGGGCTCATTTGCAGCATTCGGTTACTTACGGCCCGTTACTGTCATTTTCTGCTTGTGGGCCAAATTCAGCCCGTCGTTACAGTCGGCCCATTTGTGGACCGTTAGTCTGTTGGGCCATTTTCATAGCATCACCAAATACGGCCTATTAACGGCCCGTTATGGTCAGCCCATAAAACGTACGATTTCCATTAAAGGCCCGTCTACGGCCCATTAAAGGCCCGTACAAGACCCATAAATGAGTCGGCGGCCCATGGATCCTACGAGACGTAGAAGGCCCATGGATCCTACGAGACGTAGAAGGCCCATGGATCCTACGAGACGTAGAAGGCCCATGGATCCGACGGCCCGTGAAGGGCCATGGTCGGGCGAGTTGGCCCCCGTTTGAACGATATAGCATATTCAAAGAATTATCCTACTCAATACTATACAACAAAGATATCAAGGCATAGAAAGGTAGAATAATCCTACACTATACAATAAAGAAATTACAGCCAATTTACCCACTGGGCATTATGGTTCGGCACAGGTGATAATAAAGCATACACAAACAGCAAATTACATACACTGGGCAAATACAGCTCATACATCATGGACGCGCATCAACTTAACTCCATTTGAACTATAATCTCTTCAGAAAATAGGATTGGCCGGATTCAGATAGCACAAATTTTAGTCTGCAAAATCTCCAATTCCTTCATGGTTACCTCAGTGTCTTGTTTCATTTTTTTGACTCCTGCATCTAATACCTGCATGTCCAGTCTCAACTTGTTGATTATACGTTGACAATCATGTACACGTTGTCTTGCCACCTCTAGTTGATGCTCGAGAACATCAGCACATTCCAATTCCAATCCATAATCATTCGGTAACGACCATGCCGCACTGCTCGCAGATCTTTGTGTTGATGTCACTTCATCCTGAAATATTTCTGTAAGTACACATGACTAGGGCAAAAATATAGTTACAACAATGAAGCGAACAAGACACTATTTTGTACTACATGGCAAAACAGGACTAACAATAATGTTACACGTCACTTTTAAAAAAATGTTACACGTCATGAAGCATAAGCAGGTGATATTTTAAAAATTATAAAAAAGATAGTCTGTGCAGCCTGCATACAGAAATCCCTCTTAGCTCACCAGAGGAGCATGATGTTGGGGCCCAATCGAAAACACAGACAAGTTACAAATTTAGACAGCACGTTGCGTATAAGTAAGCAAGCAGTTGGCCATTCTGTGCCTCAATTAAAGTCTTAGGGAGCATAATGGACAGCAGAGGGTTTCATACAAACATACTACAACAGGCAAAACTATGCAATCATTAGCGTAGTATAAACTAGATTCTGAGCCTCATGCAATAATAGTTGGTTAATAGACTTCAAAGCTTCAGGCACACTTCGGCAGAGTAATTAAATGGTAAGGCCTTTAATTATGTCAACTAATAGTGATACAAGTACCGAACATCAGGCATGATTATTTGGGCATCTCATTAACCGAGGACAAATAAAGCAATTGAAAAGAGAAAATTAACTATGCCTGAAACAAACAAGGAATTGAACTGTTGAGTTGCATACAGTGACTTACCTTAGCAGGTTGAAGAGGCTCAGCGCAGCTCCCACTTCTCTTGCAAGGCTCCTTCCTAACATCTTGTACTTGGAAATCCTCAATCTTATCTTCATTGCACCCCCTCTGCAAGGTTACACAAACTAGTTACTCGTCTCCTTGGAAGATAAATATGCATACTTTCCAGTCCGTGAACACAAAATGATGAGATTATAACAAAACAACACCACATAATGAAACATGCCGCATCTCTTGCACTTGCACATAATGACATGAGCATTTACTATGTCTGCACTATGTAAAAACTAGGCATACCTTCAAACTGGATCTCCAGGTACTCTTGGAGAGCCTACTGTAGTGTACAACCAAACCTTTATGTCACCTATGAGTTAGACAAGGCCCCACTACAGCAGCCCTTAGTGTTTAAATCGTTGACAAGCTCTGTTAGAGTGTTAGGTCAAGAATAGCAAGTAATCAAAGCAAACAGTCCTAGTATGGCTGGCTGATGCAAACAAGCAATTGAACAGATGTGTGAGCAACTCTTACATATCAAGAAAAGAAGTAAAGAAGGAGGCTTAAAGACCATCACTTGACTGACCAGATTTAAGGGGCATTTAAACATCATGTGCAACGTATGAACTAACATAAACATTGCATATTCCATATTCTACAATGGAATGCACATGTATTAGGTTATGCCATGTATGATGATGCCTAAATGTACAGATAGCAGGCAGGAGTGATTCATCATTGCACGCACAATTGAATTGCAGGTTAAGGGCCAGTTCAATTCCGCCTTTTCAGGGCATATTGTCAAAATAAGCCATAAAAGATGTAAAGAAGTCATTTTTGAGTTATGGGCTTGGGCTTAACTAATTTCGCTTTGGAGGAGGGTGTTTCGGTAGAACCTCACTAAAAATTGAAGGGAAGGAAAATAGTGAAATGACTCTGTTGTCTACCTATATTACACTCAAAATGCAACTGCTGACGCCCGTGCCACACCTGACCCACAAGTAAAAACAAACACACAAGTATTCATTGCCCTCCCGCTTGCATCTCCTCTCCCCTTTCCCTCTACCTCGATCCCCTGCCTGCAGCACTAGGGTTCCTCCAGTGAGCCGTCGCCACTGGTCCCATCTGGCCTGGTCCTCGACGATGCTATGTCCAGCTAGGCTACATGGCCGGCGGGTAGGGGCAAATCTCCCTGGCTGCTCCTCCCTCTGGCGCCGCCCCTCATTCTCATGGTCTCCAGCAGCTGCTCCACTGTGGTTCGTCCAACGCACTACTCCGGCGGGCGCTGCACAACTACGGCTGATGCCACACTGCGGCAGAAGGCACCTTATTCCCCCTCCCCTCCTCCCAGGCCATGGCCTTGAGGTGCTGTTGAAGGATGAGCTCATCCAACAAGGTGAGGATCTCCTTTGATTTTTTGCCAAATTTTTATTCTGATCCACTATACGATGAATTGCTATGAGCTGCTTCTGCTGCTGCTATATGACGCATTGCTATGAGCTGCTCCTACTGCTGCTATATGATGAATTGCTATGAGCTGCTGCTGCTATATGATGAGTTGCTATGAGCTGCTGCTGCTGCTATATGATGAATTGCTATGAGCTGCTGCT